>NC_063194.1:14488669-14501169 GCF_017589495.1 Alosa alosa
ACAAAACAAGCAAATATTTTCCTTTTTTGTTTGGTTTACATGTTTAGTTATTAGGGTGTGTAGGGTGTAAATGTGGTCCGAAAAGGTAATTTGGAAGAAATCAATTTGATCTTTTGCTGAGGACACATCGTGCTCCTTAAGGAAGGCTACTATTCTTTCGTTGATAATGCTGCTAAACACCTTCCCAGACTACTGTTCACACAGATGCCTCTAAAATTATTGGAGTCCAATTTATCTCCACTTTTGTAGATGGGTGTAATGTACCCTTGGCTCCAGATGTCAGGAAAACAGCCAGAAGTTAAAGTGAGATTGAACAATTTGAGTATAGCCCTTAGCAGTTCAGGGGTGCTGTGTTTAAGCATTTCTCCTCTGATGTCATCAGGGCCGCAGGATTTTTTTGTTTTGAGTTTTTTAATTTTGGATTCAAGTTCGAATTGTGTAATTGGGAAGTCAAAGGGGTTTTGGTTGTCTTTCATTGTCTTTTCAAGGGATTGTAATTTTTCCATGGTTTTTTCATAATTCGAATGTAGATCTTGAGGTTGGATGTCTGTATACAAATTTTCAAAGTGCTTTTTCCAGATTTCACCATTTTGAATCGGTAAGTTCTGTGGTTTTGTTTTGCTCAGACCATTCCACATTCCACCATTCCTCTCTCTCTCTCTCTCTCTCTCTTGCACTCACTCTACTTCTCTCTCTCTTGTCCTCCTCTCTCTCTCTCTCTCTCTCTCTCTCTTGCACTCACTCTACTTCTCTCTCTCTCTCTCTCTCTCTCTCTCTCTGTCTCTCTCTTGCACTCACTCTACTTCTCTCTCTCTTGTCCTCCTCTCTCTCTCTCTCTCTTGCACTCATTCTCTCTCTCTCTCTCTCTCTCTCTCTCTCTGTCTCTCTCTTGCACTCACTCTACTTCTCTCTCTCTTGTCCTCCTCTCTCTTTCTCTCTTCTGCTCTCTGCTTTGCAATCAATAACTCATCTCTTGCCGTCGATTCCCTCCATCGCCACAGGAACACAAACGTCCTTCTACAGGACAAATAAAGGAACGCAAAAATACACAAAGCGGAGAAAGAGACAGGGAGAGACAGACAGAGAGAGAGAGAGAGGGAGGGGGAGTGAGACAGAGAGAGAGAGAGACAGGAAGATAAGGGATAATATAGAAAATCAAAAAGCAGTGGAACTGATGAACTGAGGAAAAGAAAAACCAGAGACGAGAGACAGCAAGAGAGGTGGGAATGTGCATGTGTGTGCATGTGTGCGTGTGTGCATGTGTGTGTGTGTGTGTGTGAGAGAGAGGGCCATACCTATTTACTGTAAAAAGAGCACTAAAATGCATCTAAGTCACCAAAAACCCAAGAACTGAACCCAGAGGAGTCCTTAGGGCTAGCTGTACAAAGCAGGTACAACATTTTTCTTCAGTTTCAAAAATGTTTACCCAAATATTGAACGATCACCCAAAAATGAAATGGCCATTCCCTCAGGTGAGTGACCTTCTAGCAATATTTAAAGGTGCTCTAAGCGATGCCACACATTTTTTAGGCTAAATCATTTTATGTCACTTACTGCAAACATCACCTAAGATCACGCTACATGTCTGTGTCCTGAATACACTGTAAAAAAACACGATCTCTGTGGACAGCCCAGGCTCCAAAAACGGCAACAAAAACAACCTGGGCAAACCTAGCCCAAAAAAACACAACAAAACTGTTCCAGCAAATCACAGACGAGATGCGTGTTTCAATTGCACGGGAGCAGCATCGCTTAGAGCACCTTTAAGGCATCTTTGTTTAATATTTCTAAATGAATAAATCTAAATGAATATATATATTATATTATTATATTATACAATAATTGGGTTCTATGTAACTATTTATTTGTTTCTGATTGGCCGAGAGACGTTCCATGAGTTGGAATATCCCTGGACATTTCAACTCAGACTCAGCACAGCTAATAATAAATCACTCCGCGACACAATGCGAAGATTTGACACCCAGCTCTCCACTATTTCAAGCAATGGGTTACTCCTTAGCAAACCATAACGAAACAGTGCTTCACCACATCTGTGGATTAAGCCACACAGTCAACTCAATGTAAGTAAGATAAACGAGGATGCTAATTGTTCTCAGCATTGCCAGCATTGTGTATAATATGATTGTCACTTGGAGGAGACTTGTAAATAACTAACGTTAGCATAATTAGCTAACCGCTGCTAACGTGCTAGCATCGTCACGTCAGGCTGTGCACAGTAGTGCAACATTTATTCACTATACATTAATAAAGTTGACTGCTTCTGCAATGTAGACTATGTTTTCGTTTTTTTGCAGTACCATGTCCCTTACATGACATGGCCCAGTGTCCTTGTAACATGCATGCAGCAAACCTAGATATGAATGTGATTTCAACATTTCTTTCAAGAAGACATGTAAACCACAAAGACCCATAACGAGGGGTCTGGAATGTTGGTTACCTAGCAACCAAGACGCTGTCTATTGAAAAGGGAACTATTTTTTGATGCATAAGAATGTTGTCGAAATTAACATTTTTAAACAATAATGGGGTGTTTTCAGATTATTTAGTTTGTGGTAGAATTGTTGTATAAAAAAGCAAATATAGCACTTTTCATTGATCGTGCGGGATTGGTCATGGATATTCCCACGGCTGTTGTTGCCTGCGCCACTTTCGGCCTCCGGCCTCGTGGCTACAGCCGAACAACACCCGTGGGAATATCCATGACCAACCCCACTCTCACTCGTGCTATATTGCTTAATTATTCTACTGACATTGAGTATATTGTATTGTTCTGTACACTATATATTGTTTGCTAGTTTTTTTGTTATATTGTTCTATGGACCCTTTCAAGAGAGTTCCATTATCAGCATCATAGTTGGCCCCACAAGACTTCCTTTTTAACATTCCATGTTATCTTAATGCAGAGGAAGTAGATTGGGGCCCAAATAGAACGCTCAAGCATTGTTTTTGTTTTTATTGTTGAAAGGGTCTATAGTGATTTATTATACGGCTTTTCACAATGCTAGTAGAACTCTCCATTGACTTCAATGGGATTTCCCAACGTTATACGGTAAAATATTTTCATGTAATTACCGCTGCAAACATAATTACTGCTGTCAATGGCAACGGGTTTTGTGCTGCTGATTTAAGTTTTTCATATCACTCCGCAAGTAGTCCGGTCACTTCTTGCATTGGAACTTCATTCAAAAGTGAAAGCAGACGGTTGATCAGCTGTGTTCTAAAGAATGTTTGATTCAAGTTTAGCGTGTGTTGCAAACTATTTATTTCTCAGCAAAAGCCACGATGAAACGGTAACAAATAAATGTAAAGAGACATATCGTGGACGTGGATTTTCGTTTTGGCAAGTTGCCGTATAATAAGCGGGATAATGTATAGAACGCCGGTTATTATTGGGAAAATAAGTCCCGACAGGGCGAACCGGAGCGGAGGGGTCTTGTTCCGCCCTGAAGGGACGTTCTATACATTATCCCTTACTGTACATAATACAGTATATGTTAATTGTAAGTGTCGACATAGACACTTAGATTTCCTGAATCAACATGAATGTCTTAAATGCCATTCCAATAAAGCATTTTGAATTTGAATTTGATTTTAAGAGACAGACAGTAATAGAGTGAGACTGTGTGAGCCAGAGGGGGGTGGAGAGGGAGGGACATTGAAAGGGTAAGTACAGGATGGATGATTAGCCATTGTCTCCAAGGTTACAGCTTTACAACTGTATCACTGCAGGATGAATGAGAGACAGCGCAGGAAGAAACAGGAAGAGGAGGATGAGAGGGAGGATGAGAAGAAGAGGAGAGGAAGGGGGTTGAGCAGAGGAGCAGGTGGAAGAGGTGAAGTGAGGGGGGGGTCCATGGGCAGAGAGATGAGGCAGGCAGGCCATAATGTAGAACTTATGCAGCTTAGGAGACCGATCCTGCTCTGGTAGTGACCTCGAGACCAGGAATCCAGCTGATGTTTGCAGGACTGACCTTCAGATGAGGAATGTCCATCCTAATGATCTGAACCAAAGTTTAAAAAACACCCCATCAGTGCATAGGCGCCATATACCCCATAGACCTCTGGGGCATAGGCGATGTTAGGAGGGGGGCGGTGGGGCTGGGGACTAAACGAACAAACAAGCGACAGATGAAGAGACAGAAGAGTGACGTGTGACAGAGTGCGAAATTGAGAGGAATTGAGGTCACCCAACTGCATGATCTGACCTTTCAGAACAGCGATGGGGAGGAAAAGAGATGGAAAAAGTATCTGTGGCATTTTTTTCTGTACCCTTTTTTTTACTCCAGCCTTCCTTCGGGTGTTTCCATCCCTCCATCTGTTCTGATCCTACACATCCATGTCTGTGTCATCCTCCTTTCTCTCTCTCTCTCTCTCTCTCCCTCCCTCTTTCTCTTCTCAGATGCAAATCACCCCCTCTACTCAGTGGTGTCGGCTGTGGCTGCTCTCTAATCGACCTGGCGGCCTCCACCCTTCCTTCCACAGAAAGGAAATAATCCAGAGAGAATCTATTTCATCTGAGCTTTTCAGATGCAGGACACATGCTCAAGATTCCTACTCTCAACTAATAATTTTTTTTCTGTGGCACCCGAGAGTGGCTTGGGCTCTGATTCATGGCTTTGGGTCTCACTGTTCACTGCAAGCAGGGCATAAGGCACCCAGACCTCTGTTTTTTTCTTGAGCCTGCAGCTCTCTTTCTCTCTCGCGCGCGACGGGCAAGGTGTGAGTGAGCATTGTTAAGTAGTTTGCATAATGCATTCAGCGTGGCGGTAGCAGCGGTGGTGGTGGTGGTGTTGCTGAAGATGAAGAAAGGTGCCCTGGGTAAGGCGACGGCTGGCAGGGCTGACGTTGCATCAGCCGCTGCTGCTGCGAAGGGCACGAGCCCCGTGGCAGCTGCCTGCTGCGATACGCTCTGTCTCTCGCTCTCCTTCGCCCTCGTGGCTCACCGTTACGCCGGCGGCTCTGTGGGCATCGCTGGACACAGACAGGTGAGAGGACTTCACCCTCAACCCCTCATCCCACCCCACCTCTCAACCCCTGACCCCCCCCCCCCCCCCCTCCAGAGGGATCACAGTCTTGCAGAGACACAAACTCACACAATAACACATGCAATTACAAACACACAGACAGGCGTGAATGCTCTGCACATGGAGGTCTAAACAGAATACTAACTACACTACAGAAGTGAGAACACCCCTGTGCAATGTCACTTAAAGGTTGTATCAGCGATTTAAGGCCCAAAAAAGGCCCAAACATAAATGATCACATTCATCTAATCTTTCCGATCTTTTACGATCCGCTAGCTGTCTGCCCCATAAGCACGCCGTCAAAAAAACGTGTCTCTGTAGGCAGCCTAGGCTCCGAGATCTGTACACAAAAACAATTGCTATCAACAAGGGTTGGCAACCCAATGAAAGGCAAAATAAAGTGTTTCAACCAATAACCGACGAGATGCGCGTTTAGGAGAGTTATAATTGCACGGGAGGGAGGGGGAGGGAGTAGCGAGCTAGCTCCTCTTTTTGTTTGAACAACAACAGAAGTGACGTATCCCCGCAATCGCTGATACAACCTTTAAATGTAAAATGATTCAAAACGTTGTCACCTCTCAATGATTGTATTATGTTGAGTAAAGTATTCCCTCTCATGAGCAATCAAAACAAATATTCTAGAAAGACTATGTTAAATACAAGTCTCAAAGAAGGCCCACAAGTTTAGCGCTCCGTTCAGAGTGTAAAAATCGCAATCGCAAACGGAACACTTAATTTACGTGCCTACTGTAGCCTCCCTGTCGGTACAAGGTTTTGGCCAGAGGACCTGAAAAATCTGATTGAGAAATTTGGGAGTGGGAACCAACTAAAAATCAGACTAAACACAGTTACAGCAGCAATCATTAGTTATAGAACAAGCCATAGTTCCACTAATCAGAACCGCAATGTCCTTCTTCCTAAAATGACTACAGGGACAATCCACAACTTGAGCAATCTAGCTCTGAAAAGCTTAAGGTCCAGACTTGGCACGGGGGTTATCAGTGGAAATCGTTTCTGTGATGGCTCAAATAGTGTGAAGGACATTGCTTAAAAAGACTGCTTAATCAACTTCTAAGGACAGCGTCCAAGACAAAAAGCCTTGTTTGCTCTTCAGTACTAAACTGCCAGATTAAACTTTCCTGAGGATTACAGAAAAAAGCCTGATGCATATTGGAAGCACTTTTTTTGGTCAGATGAGACCAAGACAAATTAGTTAGGCTCAGATGGGGTCCAGCAGTTTTGGCATGAACCAGGACTACAGCAGTTACTGCACAGTCCTGACACAGTGGAAGTGTGATGATACAGGGCTGCTCGAGTGCAGAGGTTATCAGGCAGATGACATTTACAGATGACGCCATGAATGCCCGTGGATATACCAAAATACTGAGTGACAAGTTGAATCCCTATCTTCACAAGCTTGACAGAAGAGGATTATTCTATCACAATATCAATCCCAAGCACACTGCCCAAATCATGAAAGAGTTTCTAAAACAGGAGTTTCTAAAACAGGAGTTTTTTAAAAAGTGAGAACTATGACCAGGTCAAGTGTGTTGCCTAATTTGAAATTTAAATTAAGTGTAAGGTAGAGCAGCTTATTCCTGTAAAGAGCAGTGGAAAATGGCGGAACATCTCTCCAAAAATATGTGCAACTAGCATCAGCAATGCTGAGGAGGATTCAGTGTGCCATCACCAATTAGTATGACATACGAAGTATTGACAAAAATAAGATACAAATCTTTTCAATTAAATGTTTTCAGGCATTTGTTGCATTGAGTCCCTTCTGTAGGCCCTGTATTTTGACTTTAGTCCATACTTGTCTTTTGAGCCGGGCAGATCAATAGCAATTCTGACATGTGCTGTGATGACAAGTCACTTATCATTTGACATCAGCATACTGTATGTTATGAGAGTATTTAGACTTTTGAATTGTCACTGTGAAATGACTAAGTATGTCATGTTGAACTGTTAAAAGCTAAGCACAGCTCAAACCATTCACATCACATTATTTAAAATATATGCCTATATGGGCTTAAACACGCATGAAAGTTACATAGTATAGGAAAGTGAAAAGGTTAGTAGGGATCATTAGGGAAATATATCGTGTTATCCTTGATGGAAAAAAATGGAGTGCATGAGTACATTAACTTATCAATAGATCAACCAAAAACATTTAGGTTGTCTTTAAAGTATTTTCTCATGAAATAATGAAATACACACAGATTAATGGCAAAACAGTATCAGACACACTCCAATAGACAAACAAGAGAAAAGTATTGATCCCACAAGGACAATACAGGGTAGTGATACAAGGCAGTGATTGACAATAATGTAATCATTATTAAGAAAACAAGAGTGCCTATGATACACATACAGTACCCTCCAGAATTATTGGCACCCCTGGTAAAGTTCACTAAAAACAGGTATAAAAAAATTATATTTTGATGATTTATTGTAATCAAACAATGAGGAAATATCTCATAAAGAAATAAATGTTTTTTAGCAAAAAAACTGTAATCATTTTGAGATTACAATAAATTACCAAAAGATTATTTTTTATACCTGTTTTTAAATCAACTTTAGCAGAGGTGCCAATAATTCTGGAGGGTACTGTATGCATATCTAGAACAAAGTGAATAATTCCAAATGCCAAGCAAACATATCGTAAAAGCACCAATTACTGCCCCTTTCGTTCGAAAATTCTAAAACAACGATGCTTTTTAATACTTCAAAATAACATTTGATAAATGAACCTTACATTTTCCAGTATAGCCATAGGTGTATACATTTTAACAAAATCTGGTTTAGTTCTTACCAGCGCTTTTACTGTCTGAAATATCCGATTTTGTTTACCACGCTCGGTGCCTATTTCCGCCCTTTCACAGGACACATCAACGGTTAAGGCCCATTCACACCAAAAACGATTACGATAACGATAACTATAAATAAATATCGTTCTCGTTAATATGAATGACGACGTTCACACATAAACTATAATGATAACGACATGAAGAACGATATCGTTGGGGATCACTTTCAGAGTGATTTTCACAACGATAAAATGCTAATAGCCAATCAGAACCCATCAAATTTTAGCCCTCACATTTATTAACACAATAAGAGACTTTGTTTATCGTTGTTCAGTGTGAACGCTTTTATCGTTATGGTTATAGTTATCGTTATCGTTCTTGGTGTGAATGGGCCTTTAAACCGAGAATTCCACTGGAGCTCCAAGCAGATGTGTAGCCTACACACAGCCTTACAACACTGTTTACAGCTCTTCGAGTCACGGTAAAATGTCATCTTTGGTACATAGCTAATTTAGATACACTTATGGTGTGGGTGCTTGCGTTTCTTTAGGAATCCGCCGTCTTGGTTTGTATAGAAATTAATATTAAGTGACACATGTAAGAGGGCGGAAATAGGGGAAGGGCGGTAGCCTAATAGGTGATGTTCAGATAGCATAGAGGAGGTATGCAGGTGTGTGTTAGTGTGTGTGTGTGTGTGACACCTCAGCTTAATTAGGGTGCATTCTACAGTATATTAGCAAAAACTTGAGATGGATGAGATGGATTTGATTATTGAGATGATTTGCTGGAAATGTATACTTTAGTATATGAGAAAATGCTTCTGGCCAAGGATCTTTTTCAAGGGAAACAAGAGCAATTTTTCCAAGATGTTTTGTAATAGTCAAGTTGTGCAGATTTGAAGTTGCAGGGTTGAGATGTTTTAGTTTCACTGGAAAATGGAACCAAGTAAGTAAGGGATAATGGACGACACGGTTGTCTGTTTACAGAAGTTAATACACGGTCGAGGTTGTAATACGACCCCGACGCTGAACAGACCACCGTGGAGTCCGCTTATTCCACTGTTGCCACTTGCGTTGTGTTAATTTCCTGTTACAAGTTTTAATTGCTAAAACTGTCTTGTTTGTAGAACTAATTTCTCAACTTGCAGGACAAACTGCCGTTACTAGTTCTAAATGGATGGTTGCTACGGCCAAAGGCCAGTCGTTAGCTCTATCTCTCCCGTTGTCAAGCGGGCATATCCCAAGATTCTGATGAACTTTAGCTTTGAAACATCGCTATTTTACTTAGCCTGCTGTCATCCATCTAGCTAAAAGCCACCTCCGTCATATGCTACAATGTTGCCATGTTCTGAACGTCTGCATTTTACAGCTCGGATGCAACGTGACAGTTCATTTAAACTTAACGAGTTCGGTGAATTAATACAAGTGTGATACGGCCAAAAAAATGGATCTACTTCATAGGTGTGCAAATAACATACGGTTAATGGTCGTTCTAAATTACGTAGGACAATGGGAAATTCAACCAAGCAGCGGAATAAAAAATAAATAAATATGAGTACATGTTGGATTACAAGCTTTTGTAGCTGCATTTATGTCTATTGAATGTGAATATTGTGAATATGTTTTTCAAGCTCTCATGTATGTTGTGCCATTTCAGCCTTTTCTTGTCATAGCTCTTTTTTTCTTGTCAAATTTCCACATCAAGTGAAAAATTTGCAGAAATTGCTACATATTGACCTTCATAAAAAAAAAGAAAATCCCAGTCACACAGTAATGAGGCATCAGTCTGCCCTCTAAGGCACTCAGATCTGTGCACGTTATGAAATTGCCAAATAAATGTGTGCTATAACAAAATAGCTCTACATGATGTCCTTCCTTGTTTTGAGTAAGAAGCAGCAGTGTGTATCTGTGAAATTACTACCCTTCTGTATATAAAAACTAAACAACAGTTCAGCCATGTGTCCTATAAATACAATTGTGGTTGACTACTATAATGACAAGAACTTAAATATGAAAACAACTAAAATAAATGTCTATTATAACATAATTGCTGTTATTGTATTCTTTCCTTTTACAGATTTTGCCCATTGATTACACCATAAAAAAATGCTTAAATCAAAGCCTCAAAACCTAAAATTGTTGTAACCATTCTTAAACTAATTTTCTTCTTTACACTTTGTTTGCAACACTTATTGTGACTACATTACATACTGTTTCTTAGGCACTTTGTTCAAAAAGGAAATCTCCTGTCATCATTGGGAAAACACTTCTATTCAAAATGCATAACACATCTTGTAATTGGTAATACCCACACACATACTGTACCTGAAAACACTTACAGACAAAACGGAACACCAATCAGCCTGAGACTTAGCACTACAAGACCATTGTGTACCTGTTCAATTGTGTACCTGTTCAACTGTGTACTTTTACATTGTACCGTGTACAGGTTTGCACTTGCCCCTTTATTCCCAATTTCTAAAACCTATCGAATAATTATTTTCAGCGTGCCAATGAAAAGTATATAACCACTAACCACATGCCTGCATGCACCTTCTGCAAGCAATGGAAGGGGCATGCAGAGACATTGAGGTGGGGTCAGGTCAAGGGTGGATATGAAGCAGTATGTGATATTTTCCCCATTTCTTAGCCCGTAAGGATATGGTTTGATAGAGATAGATAGATAGATAGATAGATAGATAGATAGATAGATAGATAGATACTTTACTGATCCCCACTTTATTGATGTAATTGAGGTTACTAGATCCCAATTGAAGGCAGAATCTAGGCCACCCCTATCCCTTGCAGTTGCTATTTTGTACATTTTGTTTCATTTTTGTTTTGTTTACAATGCAGTAACAGTACTGTATTTCTGTATTGATTACTGAAATGTGTATGTAGACCATTGTCTACCTATCCATTGTGTACCAATGTATAGTATGTGTGTGTGTGTGTGTGTGTGTGTGTGTGTGTGTGTGTGTGTGTGTGTGTGTGTGTGTGTGTGTGTGTGTGTGTGTTGTATGTATAATGTTGCAATCTTAAAACAAAAACAACTGTAAGCTGATTACTGGAGCATTTCAGAAAAGACTGTCTAAGTAAATTACAATACAGATAAAAGATGAAAGATAAAGCATGTCAGTATGTTGCTGCTGATTTGAAAGAGTAATTCAAATGGTGCACATGTGTATCATTTTGTTGCAAGAATGACATTTTTAGAAAGGATGGTTAAGTTTTGATTGCAGTGTTTCATTTTGGCATAGATGTGAGTGCTGTCTCATTTGCTGTCACCAGATTCTGCAAAAAGTGTGTAAGCGATAGGCAAAAACTGTAAATATGAACACAAAAACAGAAATGTTGTTAAACATAAACACAATTGCCATCTGTCTCTGGTTTAGTCCAGAGCATTAAGAAACAGTGGCAGTCTCTCTCTCTCTCTCACACACACACACACACACACACACACACACATGCACTCAGACATGCACAAATGAGTGCACACACACACACCCTAGGGTTGGCTAATAATTGTAACCCTGAGTTTGTAGAGCTCAGGAGCTAACCTCATGGCAAATCCCAGGCAGCGTGAAAGCCACATCAGCCCGCACATCAGCCCGCAGCAGAACACACACACATACACACACACACAAACACAAACACACAGTATGTGTGGGTGGAGGTCAGCCATCTGGGTCAAGTTAACCACCCTAGAGGTAGTTAGTCCACAGCAATGGTGTCAAACAAGTTTTAGCACATGACAAATGCCTCCTAAACACAAACAAACAAACACACATACACACACACACACACACACATATAATACACATTATGTTCTTTTCCACACCCACAAATAATTCTACATGGAAACACCATGTCTTTCTCTCAGGCATTTTGTCCATTATCTATCTATCTATTAATTCCTACATACAACACACACATTTACACACATAATCTACTTCACTCTCATATAACCTCATTAGGTCTATTAAAGAAAGACACACACACACACACACACACACACACACACACACACACACACACACACACACACCTTTAACACATTTCTGTCTTTACAAACTCGACAGTCTGTCAGCATCACTGTCACTCTGACTTTCAAAGCTGTCCAAAAGAACCACCCACATTTCAGAAAGAGATTTTTTTTTTCATTCCAGAAATTTCCGAGTATGGCACACGAACAGAGAGTGAATGGAATCCAAAAAAGATTTGGCACAGAACCTTTTAAGCAGAACAAATCTTCCCTCCTCCACATGTACTCTCTCTCTTCCTTCCTCCCCCCCTCTTACTCGCTCACTCACACACAAGGACACACATACCACATCTCAGCATTCAAATGCACAAAGCATGGTTAAAACAACAATTTCTAACAAAAAACACAGAGTTTACAACCATTTTCAATATTTCAGGCAAACCTATGTAAACCAAAAGAACAGATGGCTGCCATGTTTTATTAAACAGAGAGTTGGAAATATCTGAGGTGTTGGTTATTTGTGTGAGTGATTTTTCCCCCATCTCATTTTAGCTTTAATTCTTTCCCTTGGAGAGGTTTTATGGGGTTAGGGTGAGGAGAAAGCACAAGAGAGCTCACAACACACACACACACACACACACCATTCAACTTTGCCTTTCTTCAA
>NC_063194.1:14506169-14531169 GCF_017589495.1 Alosa alosa
CCTCAGACAGCCAGCAGAAGATCAGGCCAGCAGGCAAGAAGCTTGCTAGGTAGGTAGACAATGCAATCACGCCAAGGGCGCATCTGAGCCCAATCTCTGCCCTGAATATAGAACACTCAATTCCCATTTGCGCGTGTGTGCATGTGTGTGTGTGTGTGTGTGTGTGTGTGTGTGTGTGCATGCTTGCTTGTATGTGTTCAAGGGCAATCAGTGTTTGATGAGCTGTGGCCAGCTTTTGTATACATCTCATCTATGACGCAAAAGCGAGGGCCACAAACAACTGATCCTATTCCCCTTATAAAAGCATACACACAGAGAGAAAGAGGCACACACGCAAATATGCCAACTGTAATTTATCTCTCCCCACTAGGTCTCTCTCACAAATTCAACTGGTAACTGAAAACAAAGCCTTGCCTTTTGTACCTGTGTAAGACATTCACACACACACACGCACACACACACGTACGCACGCACACACACACGCACAAACACGCAAAGGACCGTGCAAGAGCAAGCAAACACACACACACACAATTTACCTATAATGTGTCATAAAAGCAGACCTTATACGTATCAAATGCAACAGCTTCCAATTGTCCAAACATCAGCAGGTACCAAAGCAGAAACACAGATCCACATGAACACTAGATACACTGCACTCTGCTCTCATACTCGCGTACAACCTGCCTATTTCAAATGCAACAGTTGCCACTACTCTGAACATCAGCAACTACGCAAACATAACCCCCCACAAAAAAAATGTCTGCCGATCTTTCAGTGTAACTGGACTGGATTTTTTTCCCCCACGAAAATGAAGAAATAAATAAATAATGCATTGCCATGATTGCCGCGTAAGCCTCTCAACCTTTTGAGAAGAGGGGATGAAATTAGTATTGGCCTCCACCGCATGCATCATTGACACCCCGCATATCAATAATGCATGGGGCCCGCCAGGCTCGCCTCAGCTATTTTTAAATCAGGGGCTGAGAGAATGGAGCTGCACTGTGTCTGCACTGAGTGGCATGTTTGTGGACCTGCTGCATGGGCTCTTTCTTTCGTCGCTTGGCCCAGGTATGTGGTGCACATACGCACACATAACACACACACACACACACACACACAGACACACACACACACACTCACAAATACACACACACACACACACACAGCCACACAGAGTATTTACACATACTGCCATCCACCACTAAAGCAACAGTACACTGACTGTCTGGCTGCCCACTGGCATGATACAGCATCATTAAGGGGTGTGATTGCCATGACGACCCATCCACTTCCTCTGTGGGGTCTGTGTGTGTGTGTGTGTGTGTGAAAGAGGCTTTGGCCTGTGTCACATCCTTGACAGACTGGGCGTGATGGAGAGGGACTGTCCATTGGCATCTCAGCCTAGCCTGCTGCCTTGGCCACAGTGCACCACCCATCATCCACCCATCCCTACCCTCCACCCCTCTCCCTTCCCCCTCCCATCCCCCCAGGGGCTTGGCCTCCAGACAAAGAGGGATTAGTGCATTAAGCAAAACAAAGAGGAAGAAAAGGCAGAGCATGAAACGCCAGCCAAAGCAGCTGATCACATGTTGATGTCTTATTAGCTAAGGAAGACGTATCCACCTCACAAATCTCCCCTGTCGGATTCGCCAGATTACAGGCCAAGATCTGGACGCTGCTGTCCACAGAGAGAGTCATCTCATGTGACAGATGCACATGAGTCCTATGTATTGAGCTGAATTTCCAAAGATAGAGGCCCCCTCCACACACACAAGAGAATTTCCCCTGTCAGACCTGTTGAAACCATTGAATAAAATCGCACAATAGACAATTTTTAACAATGCTATGCTCTGTGTCAAACCAAGGATAGGAGATAAAATAACCAATGGGTTCTCCGATGATTATATTGATTATTCCATAACCATTCCATAAATTAGACATTCAAATATGCACTTATTTGTATCCATAGGAAAAATCATAATTTATGAATTGTTCTGTACATGAAAGAACATAATGTCCACTCTACCAAGCGTGTGGTCAGAACTGGACAAGATGAAAGAGTCAGGATGCCTCTCCAGCCTCCCGGATCAGGTAGGGCCACTTGCCACTCCAACATATTCACAGTGAGAGGCAGAGAGTTGCTTGCACAGCCTGGGTATTAAATAAGAAAGCCTGCAGTGCCATCCAAATCCCAGTCTATACTCCTGCTTTTTTTTCCCGCACCCAGGGTATAAGGACATCAGTGAAGGGATCATACAGCAGCCCTGAGCTGAAGGAAATAGTCTGAACTCATTTAAACTGGGGATTTGGCATGGATGTCTCCAGCTTCCTCCCTCATCTAACCCTCCCTATCCTCCCCATCCAGCTAAGGCAGCATGCACATACCCACACACACACAGACAGACAGACAGACACACACACACACACACACACAGACTCTCTCTGTTTCTCTCTCTCACACACACACACAAACACTTTCTCTCTCTCTCCTACAGACACATATGCAGTGAAAGATAAAAGGGGAACCAAAAAGGAGAAAAATGTAAACTGACATTAAGAGGCCTGAAAAGAAGGCAAGGATGACAAACTGGAGGCGGCGTGGGGCTGCAACCACTCTCTTCTGCTCCCTCTCTCCCTTACACACACACACACACACACACACACACACACACACACACACACTTGAACCTCAAAACTGACTGTAAACACACTTATATGGTCTCATCTTGGATAATACTTTGCATACATCCCCAGCGTTACAGGGATATGCCCCTTATATGCTCTGATGCTCAGAGCTTGTGTTATGAGAGAGGGCTTAAAGGAAGGAGGGGGGTAGAATGAGTAGGCAAGAGACTCAATGGAAAACAGGGATAGGAAGAGAAGGACTGAGAATAAAAACTAGAGTGAATAAAAAAAAAACAGCAGACAGCAGAAGGAAAGGAAAGGTGGAGAGAGAGACGGAGCGGAGACGGAGAAGGGACGGAGGCGGTGATGGAGCGGTGATGGAGCGGTGGCGACTGCCCGAGCGCCGTGACTCAGTCACTGCAGCGTTGTGTGCGGAGCCCTCAGCCCCTCTCCTCTCAGCCTGCCTGCCCTCCTCTCTCCGTCTCCAACATGCTCAACCCGCACCCCTACCCCCCAGCCCATAGCCACTTCACTTAGGAAACCCCTCCAGTGGGGGAGACAGCAGACAGATGGCCTACATCTGATTGTCCAAAAGAAAGGCATTTATTTGGTCTCTTTTTTTGGGTTAGAGTTGGGTGAAGGGGGCTGGATCAAAGTCACTGTTGAGGCCCACACTCACCTAACAGGTCACACACCACATACACACATGGCAGTGTGAGGTGAGCGGGCTTCACAGTGTCTGTGTGTGTGTGTGTGTGTTTCCACCCAGTCCTGATGAAATCAGTGGTGTGAGTGGGTCACACTCACAGCAGCCTGATGGGGAGAATGCCGGAGTAGACATGGAGGACACAGAGGAGGTGTGTAGGCTATGCAGACAGACGCATCTCAGTGATAGCCACAGACTGGGGCAATGACCCAGAGGGACAGGCAGGGATGGCGTAGGATGGGGGCATGCGCACACACACACAAACACACGCACAATGTGTATTTGTGTGTGTGTGATTTGAAAATGGCGTCCTGTGCCACCCTGCGTCCCCAGCATTTGCATCTGAGACCGGCGCGTCTGCGGAAGAGGGGGGGGGGGGTGTCGCAGCGGCAGCAACAGTTGCCAGGGAAACGGCACGGCAGGGACCTGTGGGGATGCTGCGCTGGAGCATGGGCGCGCCGCGAGAGCCCATTTGCTCCTGTCGGATGAATACAGACAGGTTGGTGGCAGCGGTGTGTGTGTGTGTGTGTGTGTGAGTTTCTGTGTGTATGTTTGAGAAAGTGACAGTGTGTGACTGAAAGACTGTGTTTGTTTTCTGTGCCTGCTAAGAGAGGTAGAATATGTACGTCTGTGTGTATAGAAACAGAGTGTGTGTGGGGAGTGAGAGAAATACAGAGGGAGAGCACGAGAGTGATTTGTGTTTGTGTGTGTGTGTGTATGTGGTATTCAGTGTGCATTCAGGTAGCATGTTTGTGTATAGAGAGCATTTTTTTCGTGTAAGTGCTTTTCTGGAGGAGCTGGTAAATGTGATGATGCTTGTGAGAGTATGTATTTGGGCATGTGTGTGTGTGCATGTGTGTGTGTGGCCTGAAAAAAAAAGCACTTGGCACATTAGTCCGAAGGCATGTTGCTGTGGCAACGGGGGTGTTGACACAGCGCAGTCGCACTTCTCAGCACTGCTAATCACTGGCATTCTCAGAAGCTTCCGGAGACCAGCCGGTCAGAACCCAACATGTCTCCAAACATCCTGCAAACACACCAGCACACATGCGTACACACACACACACACAAGCCCCCGACCACCACAACCGTAGCAACTTAGAAGGTCTGCCATCAGAGTAGAGCATTACACTTAGCTAACACCTGTCAGTCCAACATATGTGATGAAAAGTATAGAGACCTGCTGTAAACATTAAGCGCTAATCAGATGACCAAATGCCAAGTTCACAAAATTCAACCACCATTTCATGTGCCAAGTTTTCTTGTTTTTTTTTTCTTTTAATTTCGAAGTGACTTCTGCTAACAGAACATTTCTCATAATAGTAACGAGTGTAATATTAGCTAATTATAATAACAATAACAATATTACAATTAAGATAGCACTTTAAAAAAGCAAGAAAACTAGAGAAAAGCAAAAACAAAATGAAAGACACATTATTGTAATTGTATTTTTTTTTCTTTTAAAAGAGATCTCTATAAGTTTCTATATTGTTCATGTGTTTGTCCCTCTGTCATTAAAAAAATCTTCACCCAAACTTTGTATTTCAATCTAGTCTTTCTTGTCCACCCGGCTTGAGGGAGGGCGTCTTACCTGTGAAATGCTTCAAAATGCCCTTCGCTTTTTGCATACCCTCGTCCCTGCTCTGTCTCTGTTCCAACGACACTTTAAAGGAGTAAGTTCAGCTCCTGTGATAAATCCAGCGACTCACATCATTCACCTCAGACAACGTGGAGAAAAAAAAAAAAAAACCCCATCAGAAGCAAAAATTAAAACAACAACAAAAAAAATCAACACACAGTTCTGGATCAGATGGATGAGTCATCTCTTGTACAAAACAGTGGCGGGTAACCACTTTCCTTCCTTATTTCCCTTTTTGATTCCTGGATGGGGAGGTGTGGTGGCTCTGGAAGGGGGACACCATTTTTTTTTTTTGGGGGGGAGCCCTTTTGGGAGATGTGGACGTCCAGTGGCTGGTCCTGATGATGAGGCTAGCGTGGTTCTGGCTTTGCTGTGGACACTGAGGAACATAGCGCGCGTGTGGGTCCCTCACATCACCATGAGAGAAGCAACTCTCACACAATGACTTCTACACATTGACTCTGTAGAAATTAAATATTAGGAGATATATATATATATATATATATATATATATATATATATATATATATATATATATATAATGGTTAGAACATGATAGATCACTCCCCCACAATGCATTTGTCAATAATAATAATAATAATTGTCATAATAATAATTGTCATAATCATAACAGTAGTAATAATAATAATAATAATAATAATAATAATAATAATAATAATAGTGGTCTGCTCACCTCTTCTACTTTGCTATAAATAATCACTCAAAATATAAATAATTTGTCATTATTATCATCATTGACAAAGTTGTACTGTTACATATATGGAAATCGGTGGAGGAGAACGGTTAATCATATCATAGTATTATACGTCATCAATTACATTTTCACCGCAACAAATGGAGAACAAATATCAAATAGTACTCCTCTCCAATGACCCTGTTTATGTAAACACAACAGGAAGGGGAAAGCTTTTTCAGACTACAAAAAACGCAAAAAACAAACTAACATTTTATTCGAACACAATTTCCCAGAGTTCATGGTTTCCCTTCCAGCTGTCCACTATGGCCCAATTTCACAGAAAAAAGGAGAAAATGTGGTCATCTTTTTTCGATGTGAGTTTTTTTTAAGCCAGAGTAAAGGTTCATCATAGTGATAAACGCTACAACAGCAGCTCTATACTTCTCAAAAGCCTTGGCTTCCAGTCTCAAAATTGTTAAAGATTTCTTGTTATCTATTTCTTTGAATGAAAATATATTTATATATTGTGAAATTTCACAGTTATGCAATTGTTATTTTTTATATATATAATTTTCATTGTTTTTAAATATATCCCATGGTCTCTGTTGCCCTTCCTCTTGTCCCTTGATGTTTCGATTGAAGGAGGGAGCGTGGGGGTGGGGTGGGGGATTGGGGGAGGGTTGATCCCTCTCACTCCTACAAAGCACCACTGGAGGTGTTTAGGAGGAGAGAAAGGTTGAGCGTGTCCGTTTACTTAAACAACTCCAAAAACAAATCCTCCCTCCTTCCGACATCTCCAAAACGGCATAGCATTGTGAGTGGCACAACAGTTCTGCATCCGTCCTGTTGTTTTGGACTTCATTCAACTGTTTCTCTCAAGAAAATAAAGCCTTGCAAAAACACTGATATGCCTTACTTTGTGTAAATAAAATAAAATAAAAAAACCAACTCTGTTACAGCTAAATATGCTTCGACTCAGTAAAGCTCTGCCACATCTGTACAAATACTTCAAGGCTCCCAGTTTCATGGGCTTCATCTGAATCTAACTCAATGACCTTTTCGTCTGGATTAGCAAATGTTGTTTACATCCATGGCAATGGTCTATACAGAATCTGCAGAAGCTCTGCTCTTCACTATACAGCACCTACTGAATGCCTGCCACTGGTTGGTGGTGTATGGCGCTGCAACAGCTGCACTTTGGCACAGGTCGGTGTGAGTTTGGCACGTCATTGTCAGTGTCGTCGTACATTTGTCCATGTGCTGGTTATTACTGTGCTGTGTATCTGTTGTGTGTGTGTGTGTGTGTGTGTCTGTGTCTGTGTCTTCGTGTGTTTTTTGTGTGTGTGTGTGTGTGTGTGTGTGTGATAATATTGTGTATACCTGTTGCTGCTGATGGCATCACTTTTGTATATGTGTGTGTGTGTGTGTGTGTGTACAGTACTTGTGTGTGGAGTAGGGCTAGGCTGCGAGTGCCATTCCTGATACTGTGTATGTCACTGCCCTTTCCCTCTCTCTCCCTCTTTCTCTCTGACACTCGGAGAGAGTGTTCGTGACCACTCACAACAGTGTCTAACTCCCGTCTGTACACAGCCATGGCCACTCGCGTTTACTGCCTTTTCAAACCTACCCGTGGGGGGTCAAGAGCTCAAGCCAAAAAAAAAAAAAAAAAACCCTTACCTTTGTGTTTCCCTGACTGTCTCTCTGCCCTTTCCCACCCTCTCTCTCTTTCTATCTCTCTCTTTCTCCTTCTCTTTTTCTTTCTGCTGTTTTTTTTTTGGGTCTCAGATCTGAGTCTCTTGCACATTCTCCTTGGAGCCACTCTTGAAGAGCAGGGGCTCGATCTGAGAGTTTTGCCCTTTCCCCATCAGGCCCTTGAGCGAGCCGTGGATGCTCAGCTGGGGCAGGGGCACCGGCGTGGGCAGCGAGCCCAGCGTGCCCGTGCCGCTGCCCACCGACACGGGCATCGGTGAGCAGGAGATGGCGCCGGAGCTGGGCACCGACGTGGCCATCCCCTGGGAGCAGGGCGAGGGGTTGTTGTTGTTGTTAAGGCCCACGCCGGTGCCCATGCTGCCCAGGCCCAGCATGTTGTTGTTGAAGTGGTGCGCCTTGTAGTAGTGGTTGAGGTGCTCGGCACGCGCCAGGTTGGGCAGGTTGACGATTTCCGGGTGATGTAGCCGCAGGCTCTGGCTTCCTCCTATTCCTAGACCACTGCCGCCACCGCAACTGCCGCCTCCTCCTCCACCTCCTCCTCCTCCGCAGGTCCCACTGCCGCCGCCGGACCCCTGGGTCATGGTGGAGCCGCCGGAGATGCCGCTGCCCCGCACACCAGCACTGGCGCCCAGCTCGTCTTCCACGTTGATGATCTCGATGGCGCGCGCAGGGCCATGGTGCTTGTGCAGCTGGTGCTGCTTGCGCAGCTTGTAGAAGACCACCAGCATGACGGCCGCCATGAAGGTGATGGCCACGAAGCAGCCGATGATGATCTTGGTGGTCTTCATGACGTCTTCCAAGCTCGAGTACGTGGGGTCCATAGTGACGGGCACGGTGAAGGCGCCGCGCGTGGACGACGCCGACCAGGAGAGCGAAGAGGCGGTGGTGGGCACCAGGCTCCAGGAGGGCGTGGGCCCCGGGATGCGGATGATGGTCTGGTTGTGGGTGCGCAGCGCCGGTGAGCCTGACGAGTTGACCAGGTCCTCCTCGTTACTGTCCACTGTCTCCACGGTGACGGTGGTGAAGTAGGTGTAGTTGTCGCTGGGCGCGGCCGTTACGTTAAGCATGGCCGTGGCGGTGGTGTTGCCCGCTGTGTTGCTCACCACGCGATCGCACGGCCCCGGTGGTCGCCGAAGGCCACGCTGGTGAAGCTGAGCTGCCGCCGCGGGAGCACCGGAGATACGAGACTCGGGCAGCCGCGCCGCCATGAGAGCGCACCGCTGGGCATGAACCAGTTGACCGACGTCATGGACGTGCTGGTGCGGCACTTGAGCTCGGCCGCCATGCCCTCCGTCACGTTCAGGTCGGTCGGCGGCTCCACGATGACCGGCGCGTAGCACGTGAAGTGGCTCTGGTCCAGCTCGCCAATGTAGCGCCCCCGCAGGCCAGGCGGAGCGTGGCAGCGGGCACAGCAGGTGGTGTTGCTGGGCACCGTCTCCTTGAGCCACCAGCTGAGCCATAGCACATCGCAGTTGCACACCCACGGGTTGTGGTTGAGGTGCACGCGCTCCAGCTTGGGCAGCGGCGTGAACAGGTCGTGCGGCAGGGAGTGAAGCGAGTTGTGCGACAGGTTGAGCTCCTCCAGGTTCTTCAGGTCGCCGGGGCAGCCATGACACCGACATCTGGCGAAAGTGCATGAGCCACAGCTTGCGCAGCGACACCAGGCCCTGGAAGGAGCCGGGCCGCACGATCTCCAGCCGGTTGCCCGACAGCTCCAGCTCCTCGAGCCGGCCGAGTGGCGTCAGGTTGGGGATGTCCTTCAGGCCGCACATGCCGAGGTTTAGGTAGCGCAGGTTGTCCAGGCCCACGAAGGCCGCCTCAGAGATGTGCTCGAGCTTCTTGAGCTCGCCCAGATCGAGGCGCCGCAGCGACGGCACGCGGTTAAAGACGTACGCCGGCAGCGTCTCGATGGGGTTGTTGCGGAGCCAGAGCTCGCGGAGCTTGCTGAGGTACTCGAAGGCCGCCGACGGCACCTGGGTGAGCTTGTTGTCGAACAGCTCCAGCGTGTTGAGGTTGGGGAGGCCATTGAAGGCGCCCACTTCGATCTGGCTGATCTGGTTTTTAGAGAGCTGGAGGATCTCCAGGTGCCGTAGGTTCTTGAACGTCTCTGATTTGATCACCTGGTGGGGGGTGGGGGGGTGGTGGGGAGAGGACAGAGGAGGGCTCGTTTTAAGGAGATGGAGTTTAATATCACAATTAAACAGGGATAGATTTTTACATAAAGAGACAGTGCAAAGACTGCCTGGGTGAATTCTTCCAGCTGGTGGAGGTTAATTGAGAGGGACAAGGTTAATGGTGACCACACACAGTGTGAGCTGGCTCCTAAGACAGACTGCACCTGAAGAGGGTATGACAGAGAGGGTCTGTGTGTGTGTTTTTTTTGCTCACGTGGGTGTGGGTGTGTGTGTCTTTGTGTCTGCGGTTGTGTGTGTATGTGTGATAAGACAGGCTGCAGCATAGGACGGTATGACAGCAAGGGTCTGTGCATGTGTGTGTGTGTGTGTGTGTGTGTGTGTGTGTGTGTGTGTGTGTGTGTGTGTGTGCTCTCGTGTTTGTGTGCCAAAAGACAGACTGCACCTGAAGGGGGTATGACAGAGTGGGTATGTGTGCATGCGCATGTCTGGTGTGTGTGTGTGTGCGTGTGTATTTGTGTGTGTCTGTGTGGAGACCGACTAAGAGGGTTTGCCGGAGAGGATCTCTATGTGTGTTTATGTGTATGTGCACGCTGGAGTGTGTGTGCATCTGTGTGGATGTGGCTGTATGTATTCAAGCACGAAAGCCAAGCAGGTGTGTGATTTTGAGTAATACTGATACACCACCACTGGGAGTAGAGAGAGAGAGAGAGAGAGAGAGAGAGAGAGAGAGAAAGAGGAAAATAAACTGTTTACAGGGATTTTATCAGAACGGAAAACCAAGGAAGGAAAAAAAACACACCGTCTAAACATCAACCCAATTCTCTCATGCAAGTCAATTCAGCACAATCTGCTTAAGAGGGGGCCTAAGACTGATAAGACCTAAATAGCAAAAGACATTTCACACATATGAAACGCCACAAGGCACCAAATGCTCTATGAGATCTTGAGCGAAGCCGCCTCGCTTTCTTGGGTAGCACGAGAAGTGGTTCCCTGGCCTCACGCCCACAGTCCCCTCAGTATGTAGAGCACAGAGGGCTGTGTGTGTTTGTATGTGTGTGTGTATGTGTGTGTGTAGGGTGGGGTGATAAACTGGGAGGAGGGGGTGTTTGAGTTTAAATGTTGGAAGCTGTCAGAGCTACACTCCCAGGGCATACTGCAGAGAGAGAGAGGGAGAAAGAGAGAAAGAGAGAGAGAGATAGAGAGAGAGAGAGAGAGAGAGAGAGAGAGAGAGTGGGGAAGAAAGGCAGCCAGGCAGCCACAGAATCTAGGATGCCTTTAGGTGTTAAAACATTTTTAGATTTTTAATCATTTCAAGTAAGGCTGTGGGATACAACAACCCGAATCAAATTTGTCTACGCTATGAGGGTAGAATGATTAATCGTGCTATTATTATTTATTTCCTAATTGGTGGCTGTGTTTTTGCCCTGCTTGTTTCTTTTTGTGACCTTTGTCAGGTCAATCACATGAAACGGTGACCCTCTATTCCTCAATAGTTTACAGTCTGGAGGTTTTGGTGTGTGGTGAGAGCAAAGCTAATTTAATTTGCGAAGCTGTTAACAGACACCCAACAAACAACAAACAGGTATATTAACATTCCCACACCCGCAAAGGCATCACGAAGGGTAAGCACTCAGGTAAATATTTACCTTTATCGAGTTCTCCTGCAGGTTGAGGTATCGCGTGTTCACTGATATACTGTCTGGCACATCAGCCAGGTTCCTCCTGGTACAGATCACTCGGCTCGCCTGATTGGAGCATTGGCAAGGGGTGGGACAGTTTGTGGAGGCGGCCCCTACTGTGTCCGTGCGGAAGGGGAGGAGCCACAAAAGCAGCTGGGCCAGTAGGAGAAGGGGGGAGGGGCTGGAAAGGCCGGTCACCGTGGTGATGCGCATGGCAACTGGGTCATGACCCTGCCCGTTTTCGAAGGGTGCTGGAAAATTCCGTGAGAGGGATTCTGGCAATCTTCGAGGAGTCCGAAGATAGATCCTTCTTTAATGTTTCATTTTTTCACCAAAAGTATTACCATCTGTTCTGTCTTCTTTTTTAAGTCTTCCACTGTTATCTTCTCAGCACATTCGTTAACTTGAGCCGCTCCTCTCTTGAGTGGATCCGAGTGGGTCGTCGAAAGTGTGTGGGTTACTGTAAAAGAAAGAAAGAGAGAAAGAGAGAGAGAGAGACAGAGAGAGAAACAATGCAGATTAGTGGTCTGAACACAGCCCAATGTAGCACATTTCCCAGTGGCAACAAATGGCAGGAAGTGTGACACTTCAATTAATCACTGCCAAACCGATTCCAGAATGGCGATAACGTGATGGGTGTCGAGGCGGCACAATTGTGGCACATCATTAAAATGCTCCAAATGGACGGGGAATCTCCGACACGCCACAAAATTGACTTGCCTGGCTTAAAACAAACAAGCAAGCCCACCAAATGTCAATTAATCAGGGAGTATTATGGTACATTTGGAGGAATTTTCTTCCCACCGTACACACACACACACACGTACACACACACACACAAGTGCCACCCTGTTTGCACGATTGAAAAGGTCACAGGTTTGTAGATATCTCTTTCATTTCCACCGGGGTGTAAAATTGTTCTCTAATTATTACTAATGATAAAAATGCAAATTAAACGTGCGTAGCCAACCAGTCATCAGTCACGGCTCAGTTTAATTCCATCTCAGAGGCCCAGTTAAAAAAAACTGTCCTGTAACGCAGCTGGAAGGAAGAGGTGCCCTGCATGGTGATTTCTCATTTTTTAAAGGTCAGACATTGGCCATTGTGGATGACAAAGGAGCCCAAACAGAACACAATGCTACCATCCTTCACAGTTTACGTGTCGCTAGCAGACCAACAAAAACTAGTCGACCAACAGCATGCACTCCGGGTCGCCAGAATAAGCTCCAAGGATTTGAACTGACACCGGGCGCTCAAGAGCATCCAATTGGATTCCAGTCGGAACGAAAGCACAACACAAAAGCCTTGAACACCCATCTTGTGCCTCAAACCCTCTCCAACTTCACACTCCTCCATTCCTCCGTCTTTGGCTCCAGTCGGTTGGAGGGGCCCATGCAGCGGCCCACAGGCCATCAGCCCTGGGATTACCCGCCTAATCCCCAAGTGGGTGCTAAAACAACGTTCCCATTTGGAATGCTGCGCTAATTCCTATGCTTATGTGTTCATCCACATATCGCCATAATTGCCATCTCTGAGGAATAGGTGGCCGTGGTGGAAGTAGGGGTTGTGAATGGTGAATGGCGAATGGCACATTGCATGAAAGACTAATGGATGACTGACTTTTACAAGAGCCATTGCCAGCCTCCACCTTCCCTTGCCCTCTGCGGAGTAGCTACCCTGCCCTGCTTCCCCGCACCCCACCTGCAGGTCTCTCAGCACAGAGACCTCGGCCCTCCCTGCACAAGGCCACCCAGTGGCGGGCCCGACTTTTATTAATGGCGATGGTGATAACGATGGGGACGATGACACGCAAACTCATCTGACACCGGGAGCAATCACACTGGGCCGAGCAAGTGGGGGGCGGGGGGGAGACAACAGAAGATGGAGAGATAGGGGGCAGAGAGAGGGTGAAGAAAGGCAATAGAGACAGAGAGAGAGAGAGAGGGATTATTAAACTTATAGATGACTGTACAGCTGCAGGGAAAGAAGATAATTATCAACACTAATAGATAAATAATGAGCAGCTGCATAGAGAGAGAGAGAGACAGAGAGAGAGAGAGAGAGATGAAGATTGAAAGATTGAGTGATGGGGATAGAGGGACAGAGTGAGTGAGAAGAAATAGACAGACAGAAATAAAAGAAGAGAAAAATGTAGAGTATCAGACAGGGAGTGAGAGGGAGATGTAGAAAGTAGAGAGGGATAAAGAAGAAGAGACAGATACATTAATATTAATCATCTCTTTCAGTGGCAGAATGAGAGGAAGAGAGAGAGAGAGAGAGAAAGAGAGGGAGAACAGGAGAAGAAGAGAGGAGAAGGAGAGAGGGGAGGGGTTAGACTCAATAGAAAGATGAATATAAAACAGAGAAATGGAGGGAGGACAACAAAGATGCATACCAAACAGAGGGAGCAACGAAGACATGGAGACGAAAGACAACGGTGAAGGATGAATATAAAACAGGGCGAGATGGAGAACATTCTATCTCACAGATAGCGAGAGAGAGAGAAAGAGAGGATGAGAGGAAAAATGGACAGAAACAGGGAAACAGTATAGAGAAAAGAGAGCAAAGTGAAAGAGAATGCAAAAACATGACAACATACACAAGGCCATGCTTTTTGTCGGGATTACAGTAAGCCCCCATACGCAAACTTATTTGAGTGTTTGTGTGTGTGTGTGTTTCAGAGTGTACCTTCATGTGCATGCATGCGAGTGCGTTGCTGACACATAACTAGCTGAGTCAATTTAAAGCACTCGCATCTAAACTCCACAACAGCGATGTTGCATTTGGACAAACACTGCAATTTGCGTGCTGGCACCCTCCACAACCCCAGCATCAGAGCGCTTTAAGTTCCAGCACACACGCACGCAGTAGTCTATCACTTCGCACCAAAACCACATTTACACGAGCCACAAGCCGCACTCCCCCCCCCCCACCTCCTTTCTCCACATTAGACACCTCTCTGCCCTTGTTTTCGGTTTTCATTTGCCACCCCTAACCACCCCCCCCTCCCACCCCCATCCACACACACACACGCCCCCTTTTAAGGGCCTGCCATTTCACACAACACTCGGATTCCGTAAGAGCCGCTCTCCACGGCGGGACAAGTCAGCCATGGCTAATGCAGTGTAACGGCTCCCACACACAGCTGCGTTCCGTCAACGCATTCCAGTGGGTGTTCCCGACGGTAGCTATGCAAATGACTTGAAGTATAACCGTAATGTGATTAGTTGGTGCCGTCCGTAGATTGGCTTGATTGGCCGGTGCCGTCTGTCGGTGCAGCAACAGCTGAACTCGCGACGCGACAGACCCACAATTCAGTTCAGGAGGTAGAATGGTCTGAGGTGAGCAAGTGATTGCCCCCTGCGTATAGGCCTAACACTCGTTTTGTGATTTGCAGCAGTTTACCCTATAATTGAAGAGGGTGGTCAAAGTTAATTTTGATATGTTTTGAAAGTTTAGTGATTGATAGGGATGGGCAAAGCGAGGCTTTATGAAACACTGAAACGTTTGAAGCAATCGTGCCGAATTGTTCCGAAACTTTGAAACAATTCCGACACCTCAGAGCTGTTTAGGGTGAAACAAATCTGTCAAATGCTTCGTATTGGAGATGTAGTCTTTAAAGTTCGTGGCTCGCTGTGTTACCTGTGTTCAGTCTTTGTCAAAAGCTAAGCAGCATGCCCGTGGTCATTTACTGGATGGGAGACCACATGAAGTCACAATAAAGAGAATCTTATTGCTGCCACTATGTGTTCTCTAAATCACTTTCTTCTTATAAAAACTCTCAATTTTTGACCATTCTGAGAGTTTAGTTGAAACTGTGTGGTTAATGGTGAAGTAAGAAAACAGATAGGCCTACGATCTGAAACAGTACCTTACAAATCAAACGGGGATTGAACCACATTTGAGCAGCCTGGGCTACCGTGCAAAAAAACACCCTCACTAACCACTACACCACCATGGTTATTGTTAAAGAGAAAGCTACACTGTTAATTGAACGCGCGGGCACGCCTGCCGACACCGGTGAAATGCACCGAAGGTTCACTTAACTTTGGTCACATGACATGGGGATTTTGAACGATGTTTCGAAGCAGTGGTCACATGACATGGCTGTTTTGAACCACGTTTCGAACCACATTGATTTGAGATTTTTTGTTTGGAGTTTGTTTTTTTTCTTTTATTTTCAGATTTTCTCCATACTGGTACATACGACGGAGTATTAGGGCCACACATGAAGGAAAAAAATATTTTTGCCATGACTAGATTAAACTCGACATGTCGACTTTAAAGTCGCCATGTCAACATTAAACTCGACATTTCGAGAATAAAGTTGAAATGTAATATCGACTTTAATCTTGACGTATCGACTTTAATGTCGCCATGTTGACATTAAACTCAACATTTCGAGAATAAAGTTGAAATATCATGTCGACTTTAATCTCGACGTGTCGACATTAAACTCAACATTTTAAGAATAAAGTTAGTTTGGAGAGAGAACGACCGCTCGGGACGATTGAAAGGAAGGACGAATGAAACAATGCAACAAGTGCAACAATGATTCAGAGTGTTCGAGTGCAACACTGATAGACATAGGCCTATATCATGTGGACAAAACATAGAACATATTAACCTAACGCTGTTCAGCCAAATACTTTGCTGTTAGGTCCTTATCAATGGAGTTACAGGGCATAAATGCGATGGTCAAAAGTAGCCTAAACGTCATAGCGGTTTATTTATTTATTGTAGGCCTATTATTAAAGTGTTGTTCTAAACATTTAGTTGTTGCATCTAAATGTTCAACTTCATGCTTATGCACTAGAGGCATACCAGGCGCCTCCCCCAATCCTAGACTTTCACGCTGTTTGTTTGTAATGGATGCAAAACAGCCCATTGCTGAATGTCTATGGAGGGATCTAATTGCTGTCCTCCCCGACCACCCCATGTAGGCTAGTAGCCTACTTTGCACACATATGCACACAAAGTGCATAAATAAAGTGCATGCACACATATTCTCTCACGGGATTAAAATAGTATATATGCTTAGGCTATACCTGTGTTTCTAGCCTCCTTTAGGCTAATGATATTGCAGGTGAGACATGGAAAAGCAGTTTTAGAAAAATTAGTTTTGCCATGTTATCCTATGGAGAGTGACGCCCGTGGGTCATGAAGGGCAGTTATTTGGATGTGCAGCAGCCTTAAAACAGAGTGAAATAACATTTTGTATAGAAACATTATATCATTGGATACATATATTTTTCTAGCTATTTAGCCTAAACGGCATAGTATTTCCATAAACCCGAGACAGCACTTCACACGATGACGGCAATGATAGTTAACAGACAAGACTAATCTATCTAAATATCTGCAATCTATCTGAAATAACACCTATTTGAAGCCCATTTTTCATGCAATATATTGTGTATTAGTGTAGGCTACATAGCTTAAACAGTAGGGCCTATTATGAAGTTTATCGTCAGCATGTCGACTTTAAAGTCGACACGCCGAGATTAAAGTAGATATGATATTTCAACTTTATTCTAAATGTCGAAGTTTAATGTCGACATGTCGACTTTAAAGTCAACATGTTGAGTTTAATCTCGCCATGGCAAAAATATTTTTTCTCTTCATGTGTGGCCCTAATACTCCGTCGTAGGTACATGCATGCAGCTGCTAAGGTGGAAATAAAACCTGGCTATTTTTGAGAAACATCACCGCTGTCTCCTGTTTCCATCACCGCAACGCCATCCCGATCACATGCAGTCACAACAGTACCTGCTCAAGAACACCGTTTACTGGTCCGTCTTTACAGTTTTACCCCTCTGCGTCCTCATGTTACCTCCATGGTTCCCACACTGCACCCCCCCCCCCCCCCCCCCCAACTTTTTTTTCTTTCTCTCTTTCTATCCCTTGTGCTCTCATCTTTTCTACACACGCTTTCTCTCATTCCCCCACTCAGTTCAAACAGGAAAATAAAAACACCCACAGACACAAATATGACTTGAAGATCATTGTAAAAAAGGCAAACATTTTTTGTGAGAATGTTTCCTGTATTTATTATGCATGACTGAGGGCGTGTGTGATTACTGCACAGGGGCGGGCAGCTGGCAAAGGAATGGCAACTGGCACAAGATGAGCTAGGACTCATGGGAAATGAAATTCTCGGAAGCATATACAGGGCTGTGTTTTCTAGGAGGGCTGACTCCCCAAACCCCATAACACACATCAGACATCAGACATTCTAGCACTCTCAGCTCACTTCTACTTGGCTATTTCTTCCCATCAATCCCAGCATACATTCATACATTCAAATTAGTATTTTTCAACATAAATATGTGCTTATGAGTGCATGTTATCTTTTCGTTTGAAAAAAAAAACTTGCCAATAAAATTATTCTGATTAATGTGTTTGTATTAGACTGAGTATGTTGGTTTAAGTGTTTGCATATCTGTGTGTGCATGCAGAGTATGCATGCAGCATGCATACATGTATGTGCCTCATATAATGGCCAATCTGGCTATACGTATGTGTGCATATGGATGTGTGTGTCTGTTAGAATGAGTGTGTGTGTGCAACTGTGCATGCAAGTGTGTGCATGCAGCATGAAATACATGTGTAAATTTTTGCAACACTGAGTCTGTAAGTTCTTCTTTCTCTCTCTCTCTCTCTCTCTCTCTCTCTCTCTCTCTCTGTATCTGTATGAGTGTGTGTCTCTCTCTCTCTCTCTCTCTCTGTGTGTGTGTGTGTGTGTGTGTGTGTGTGTGTGTGTGTGTGCACTCTCTGCAGTGTCCGGCAGGCGTGTAAATTCTGCACTGACCTCTCAGTTTGATGAGAGATTAACCCGCTCCTCTCAAACATTAACCCTCACCTCCCTGCTCCGCATCTTCCCCCACAGCACAGCACAGCACAGCACAGCACAGCACAGCACAGACCACTGCAGCTCCTCGCTCACACTTCCTCTTCTCCTCCCTCTCTCTTTCTGTCTCTCTGTATTCATCCCTCCCCTCTTTCTCAGCCTCGTCCCTCCCTCCCTCGTTCATTCAATTTTCTTCTCTTTCAGAGTGCCCCTCTACCCCTTTCTCTGTATGTGCCTCCCTTCCTGACTCTCCCTCTCTATCTCTCTCTCTCTCGATTCAAATCTTAGCAAAGAGAATGGTTACCATGGCTACCTTTTCACCAAACTCTCCCCCTCGCTGCTTACCTCCATCTCTCTCTCTCTCTCTCTCTCACCCTCCCTTTCTCTCCCTCCTTCTACAGCTGTATCCCTCCTGAGTCCTCCCTCCCCCTCTCTCCTCCTCATTAGCATGCTCAGACGCTAACCGACACACAAGCGCATGGGCAAATATGCACACATGCAAACACAAGCAAGAGTGCACTCTGCAACCTTACAAATGTGCAAGTTCATCACAGCCACTACAAGGTGCAAATACACAGACACAGACACAGACACACACACACACAGAGAGAGAGAGAGAAAGAGAGAAAGAGAGAGAGAGAGAGAGAGAGAGAGAGAGAGAGAAAGAAAGAGAGAGGCAGAGGCAGACACAGAGACACACACACACACCTAATACATCTACTTATACAAACACTGATACCGGTATATACACACAATTTACACCCAAACTCTCATATTCCCACATGCATACAGATACATTTCAGGCCTTGTGAGTGAAAAAGCCTAGTTTTCTCCTCTCTCTCTCTCTCTCTCTCTCAGACACACACACACACACACACACACACACACACAGAGAGAGAGAGAGAGAGAGAGTGCTCCAGTCAATCAGATCTTCCCTCATTATGCCTGAGGGCACAGCTGAATCGTCGCAGTCTGGGCGGACCATCCCCACTGACTCCCACCACCACCTCACTGAGGCAGAAGCAGAGGCAGAACCTCACCCCCCCTCACCAAGCGCCACATAACCAACTGTGATCAACACACAACGCTCTCTTTCTCTTAAATAACGAGAACCCAAACAAAACGTTCACACACACACGCACGCACGCACGCACGCACGCACGCACACTCACTCACTCACTCACTCACTCACACACACACACACACACACACACACACACACACACACACACACACACACACACACACACACACACACACACACAAAGTTGGAGAGAGTTGGGGAGCGGGTGGAGTGGGGTGGGGTTTTGGGTGCACTGGGGGGGGGAGGGAACATCCAATCTATTTTTACTCACTCTGTGAGTTCAGCCCCGCTAACCATGTTTGTTCCCTTCCTGGGGAAACGTTTCAGGCGAGCGCATCGCACAAGGACAAGCAGCCTGCTAAATAAAAAATGACGCCACGTAAGGAAAATGACAATTGAAATAAATAAATACTAAAGAGCTATCTTATGTTTTTGTAATGCCATTAGGTCTTTAAATATTCACAGTGCCACAAATGCCATAAATGACTACACATTGTATGGCTGGCAACAACATGGCACCCTTTTGACCAGCATAGGTTAAGACCCCACAGCTTAGAGAGGGCCAAGCTGTCAGTTCTCACATAGACAGAGACATCCAAAATGCTAAGGAAAGTTATTAAAAGTGCCCCTGCCAAAATGCACATTCAGCACTGATGGTCCACTGAGGGTGAATGTAAAGATTACTGTGATGTTATTTTAAAATATGTATAAATATAAAGCTTTTTTTAAAGTTTCCTGCCGGAGGCTTCGGCATACAGAATGGCCCTGCAAGAGGAGCAGTTCAGCTGAGCAGAGAGGCATTCGGGGAAGCCTGCTTCTGCCTGTGCTGAAGGGCTAACAGGCACCTCACACAGCTCACATAGACGAAGAGAGATGGGCGGGAAGCCTAGCAGGTGAGCCAAAAAAAATTCAGCAGAAATATTTAAGTTTGATGGAGTGGAGTGGAGGGTAAAGGATGAAGCAACCTCTCCTGGTGCACTTGCTCTGTGCATGAAGGGAGCCTAAAAACATATTAACATGCACACACTAAAAGCAAATACATCTACATCTTGTCCACACAAAATTTAGCACAGCACACTATTGATAATCAGATAAGAATCACTACTTACAAATACATAAATATATAAATATACATACAAATCTAATGCAATTAAGTCATTATTGATTATATACTATAGTTGCACTACAATGGGATACTGTGTTGAAACCAAAACATGAAACCAGTAACATCTGATGAAACATTGGAAGGAGCTTATGGCTATGCTGTCTGCTAGCATAGCATCAAACACAGAGCAAAACACGGGAGGAGGAATCCCACAAGTATCTTCCGGGTCCTGACGAAGCATCTCTGTCCAAACAGAAAGCTCACATCACTGGCTCCACGCTGGCGGGGCCCAGAGCTCCGCACTCCTCCTTGCAGCCTGGAAGAGAGCCTCGTCGGAGGGCAGATTTATCCCCGTTTAACTCCCAGTGCAGCACAGAGCGGAGCAGAGTGGATGACACAGGCCTGCTTTATGGCCACGCCTGAGCCCACGACTGCTGCTGCTGATTTACTTAATTGAATTGATCAGGATTTCGTGCTCCACTTATCTGTATTGATAGGGGCTTTACAAAAGAAGATAGTCACAATTATAAAGACTATGTTTTGTTGTTATTGTTGTTGATGGTCCACCTTCTTATTTGCAGGGTGCACCTTAAATTTTCTGATAAACATTGGGTCGAACATTGGGTTGAAACTGCATACCCAGACTGACAACATGATATTCAGCATAATCTCCCTGTTGGTGATCCTATCAAGATAACAAACAACAAGTCCATGCTGTGGCCTCACCCAGGGCTAGCAACCAAAATGAGGTTGTAAACATCTGCAAATCGGATAACCGCCCAGTTCTTGGTACTTAAACTGAAATTAATTCCAACAAAATTAATGCAGCTGAAGTCTTTTATTATACTGATAAGGGCAGACAAGCAGCTGAGAAACAATATAAGCAAGATCCCCATTACCACCATGACATGTGAATGTGTTATTAATATCTATATGCAGCTGCATATCACATGGTCATTAAGCGGCAATCAAAATGCACTTCAGCCATGTTTGAAGACAGTCAATCGTTTCAACCATCACGGCAGCCGCCCAAGATGAAACATGTCATTGTCTGCTATACATTATTCAAGAGACAGAGCATGCGTGCAAATATCTCAACATCCTTCATATAACACCTGCCACGAGAATAATTAACGATAAATCGTTATCTTTCCTTGTACCCTACTTTTCCTCAAGGACTCAGGGGGTGATATGTCCATTTGTAAGGGGATGCAAGGTTGAGTCAGGCACAGGAGAAAGCCAGTGGTTTTGTATTTTCTTTTAAAATAAATAAATAAATAAAGAAAAGTTATTGTAACTCAGTGCATCAGCAAAGCGTCTTCATGGCAGAGTGTGTGTGTGTGTGTGTGTGTGTGTGCACAAAGGAGGATGTGTGTGTGTGTGTGTGTGTGTGTGTGTGTGTGTGTGTGTGTGTGTGTGTGTGTGTGTGTGTGTCTGTGTGCGTGTGTGTACAGTATGTGTGTGTGTGTGTCCGGCAGAGAGCTACTCCAGCACAGTTCCCCCTTTATCCATGAGGCCTATCTGTGGCTCCTGGTGATGCCCGTGGTCCTGAGCCTCCCTGTTCCCTGCACCACTACACCAGTACGAGAGCAAAAAATGGCCATTCAACCCTGAGCCTCTCTCTCCCCCTCCTCTCCTCTTCTCCTCCCCCACAAAACATTACAGTCCCTGGCTACCACAGCTGTCCTTAAGCCTTTCCGTGAGACTTGGGTGCTTCTGGATGTTATAAACCATTTGATCGAGAGCCAGAAGGAACAAACCCAGGAAGGGGGGGAACCCACCAAGCATGGGGCTTTTACTAAAATGAGCGTGAGCACATTTTGGCACATCATGACAAGCCGTTAGACTAACAACAGGTAGGGAAATAAAGCACTTCACTCTGCAGGGAATATGGCTCTAACACTAATACAGGAAAAGAAAGACACAGAGAGGGAGAGGAAAAGAGAGATAGAGAGAGAGAGAGAGAGAGAGAGAGAGAGAGAAGGGGAAAGAAGAAGCAGAGGGAGACGAATATTATGTGAAATTGGACAAGGGGGGCCGCCCGGCCTGTAAATTCCACGGAGCTGAAATCTCCTGCAAGTCTAAACCTTTGGCACAGCACCCCGCTGAACACTGGAAACGCTAGGCTTCTCAATGAGATCTGACGTCACACCTGCACGCTCTCTTCCTCACACACACAAATGCACACACACACCCACACCCACACAGACACACACAAACACACACACCTACACACACACACACACACACACTCACACACACACAGGCATAAGCCATGGACACACATCAAGCTGCAGACACACCAGTACACACACTCATACAGGAACACACATACAGAAATACACACACACACACACACAGACACACACACACACACACATACACCTACAGTACAAAAGGATAAACAGACAGACACAGAAACACAAGCCATTGAAACACAAGAGTGAAGACAGACTCTGCTGAAAGCAAACACAGAAAGAGAGAAAGAGAGGCTCACACACACACACACACACATTGGCGGTAAGCACCGTGACTAATAGTTCTCTCCCCCCTTTGTGTAGCCTGTGTAATGCCTGATTTATGTCTGAAGCCTCGTGGGAGAGGAGCCCCCAGGTTATTGAAATATTCGGTGGCGTCTCGGGGCCCTGAATGTTTGTGCAGGTAAATCAATGGGCCCAGTCGATACTCGCCCAACTCCTGCAGGGGGTCTGAGGGAAGGATCTCTTTCCCCTCAGCACGCGTCAATCCACCGGCCCTTTGAGGAAACAAGACAAATCACAGCCCACATGGATTCTATATCCTTACATAGATGCACATATATTGAGTCACTTACAGTATATGATATTGATAGTTTTGTTATTTTTATTTAGAAAGGGCCGTGATATAGACACATACAATTGTGTGGAATACAGTTTGGAAGAAGCTGCTGTGTTCTTATGTTATATTATTGGATTTTAAAATATTTTCGAAATAACTGCTATCTACTGAGAAGTAGTTTGGTGCAACAAAATCATTAGCGGCATGATTATCTATTACTAGCCATTTCTCATCTGAATACTTTGTTTACTTCAGGATTTGAGCACCATTTGCAAAACAGTATTTAGGATGTCGAAGTCCATTAGAGCATCACAGGAGATGATATTTCAAGTAGAGAAATATATCTTCTACCCATTCCCTTGAAGATGGGCAGATTTCATTACTTTGACATCACAGTACAAATTATTTAAACATTTTGGTGTAGCTGCATGCATATTTATGACCAACAGGAAAGTACTGGTGTGAATCTAATGTTGGTAAAGACGATCAAAAATAAATAGACTAAATCTTTTGTCTTTGTTTAATTAGCTGAACATGCCATATTAAAAGGCCTCTGTGTGCTTAACATCAAGCTCTCTAAATGGAGTCATTTTTAAAAAGGTTCCTGTCTGAGCATCAGGAAGAGAGATACTCCGTTTGTCTTTCATGTTTAGCAGAGTCGGGCAAGTAAAGAAGACAGTTCTGTCACTCCTGAGTCCCCTGGTTTTAAATAGTAGATGCATAACAAGTGCTCATGCCATACTAGATAAATATGTACAGTATCTGCTAAATATGTATCTGCAATGAATCCAGCCATACTGTATATTACTGAATGTTGAATGCTGTACAGTACCCTCCAGAATTATTGGCACCTCTGCTCAAGTTGACTAAAACCCGTATAAAAAATGATCTGTTGGTGATGTATTGTAATCTCACAATGAAAAAAAAAAATAGGAAAAATCCAACCTTGAAGGGGAGCAAATTTATTTTGAGAAAAAGGAAAATCTCATAAAGAAATAAATATTTTTAACTAAAACACGTTGCTCACAATTATTGGCACCCCTGAAAAATCTTATATACAAAACCTAACAGAAGCATTTTCCTATCTTATTTTAATTTATTTAAGTTTAGATTAATTTAAATTAATCAGAGTGTCTGTGAACTTTCAGAAGTAGTTCATGACTTTCTTTTTCACTATGGTATGAAAATAAAGTCACACAGAGGCTAAATCCTCTAGTCATTTTTCAACATCGGAAAGACAAGAGAATACACTACATTTAAATAAAAAGAAAGTGTGTTGACATTTGTAAGTCAGAGAATGTCTATGACAACTAGGTACTTTGTTGAAAATGCCTATATTTACAGTTAAAACAATTATTAAACAATCTAATCATCTGGAAATGTGACAAACATGCTTGGACAAAGACCCATGGTTATCTTGCCTCCATATACAGTATGGAGGATGGTAAGATAGGCAAAAAATCTTCAAAAGGGACCTCACTGCTAATAGATTATTTACTGTAGAGGGCATGCCAGGTAAAAGCCTATCCAGTCATTACCAATGTAAACAGCAGGAGTTACTGAATGGTACAGTGACTTTATCTGGAAGTGTGGTCTATTGTCAGATGAAATGAAAATTGCACTCTTTGGCTAGAAATGCTTTAGGTGTGGCATACATAGAAGAATGGCATACATAGAAGAAAAGAACCCCATGCCTAGTAAGAATTATGGTGGAGGGGCTGTGCTATTGTGGGGCTGTTTTTATTCCCAAAGGCCTTGGGAACCTAATTAAGGTGCATGGTATCATGAACACCAAGAAAAACCTGAACATTTTCAAAGGAAATCTGTCAATCTCTGCTAAGACACTAAAAGTGGGTCATGATTGGATCATTCATCAGGTCAATGAACCAAAAAAAATGTCCAGATCAAAACAAATATGGTTTGCTGAACACAAAATAAAGAGGAGAATGC
>NC_063194.1:14536169-14586169 GCF_017589495.1 Alosa alosa
GAGAGAAAGTGAGAGAGAGAGAAAGAAAGGGGTCAGAAAAGAAACAGGAAATTAGCAAGCAAATGAGTAAACCAAACTTGAACACGCACCCACACATGACATTAGGAGACAAACCGACATCATTAAACATAACTTCATGGATATGTAATCAACTATAATCATAGTCCACTACATCCCAACAGGGCGCATTGAGATCCCCCTCTCTCCCCAGTCATCACCCCGGCGCGTGGACAGGCAAGTGGACAGGCATAAATTCACATACAAAATGGCCGTTAGGGAAGGCAAATATGTACCGTGACTCTTTAAATATGAAGGGGTGGGCTTTTAAGTGAGACACGTGCACATGATGGCAGCCGGGGTAATCATCCTAACCATGCGGCAGAATCGCTGATTTATCGCGGTAATAACCCCTGATGTCATGGCGACTGTTTGCCCCCTCTACCCAACCTCAACCCCACAACCCCCAAACCCCCACAACCCCATCAACACTGCTTCCCTCCCAAGGCCTTTTGGGTCACTGCCTAGGGACACCCCCACCCCTCCTTTCACGTCCCTTCATGGCACAGTGAATCTATTTGCCCTGACGCTGGAGTGCCCTCACCCTAGCATGCACACACACACACACGCACACACACACGCACACACACACACACACACGTACAGGGCCAAACACACAAATGAAAACACCTTTAGCACAACCAGAGTGCAAACAGTCATTGACCCCCATGCCCCAAGTCCCCATAAAATGGTTGTGTCCACAACATGTGTAATGGTTCCCCTAATGCATGGCTCAGTTTTTATTTCCATTTAAATGAGCTAAAATTAAAATTAAATTAAAAACTTTTACCCATTTATTTCACAAATTCAATTAAGCTAGATAGCATATGCTGTTATTTTTATATCATTGTTTTCATCCATGAACAGTGGGATCGCATCAGAATTAGTGCGGAGAGTCATGTTTCAGTTTTCTGCTATTTAATTGTTTCATCATATCTACATTATGGCTCATATTTTTCAGGAATGTGGCTTATTGTACCATAAATCATCCCATGGGTGGTCATTTATGTTTTGGCAGATATCCTCTAGATACCTTGTGCTAAACTACTTCACATTTAATCAACTCTATGATCTAGAGACACACACTACAGCATCAGCAAAAACGTTACAGTAGGCCCTGTCTTTGGAAATATCGGTCAAGCCATGTCATCTTCATCATCCTGACTGTATCACGTGTGACACAAGACAAAGTCACACAGTAACATCACAACTTTATACATGCATTGGCTAGAGAATACAGTCCCTCTTAAAATCACACACACATACACATACACACACACATACACTCATTCACACACACATACACTCATTCACCCACGCACGCACACACACACACACACGCACACACACACACACACACACACACACACACACACACACACACACACACACACACACACGCACACGCACACGCACACGCACACGCACACAAACACAAACACACATACACGAGTCAGGGACAGAGAGTATGGAGACCCACATCCGGCCCTTCCGGAGTGTTTCCACATGGGTTGGAGATGAAGTGTGTACTGTATGTGTGTGTGCATCATGGGGAGGCGCGTTTACTCTCAACTGAGCAGTGACCCAGATCAAACACACACACACACACACACACACACACACACACACACACACACACACACACCCGCAGACACCGGGACTGGGTTCATCCATCCATCCATCTGGGGCGCAGTGAAGTCACCCCGGGTCTCCGCTGGCCTGACTGTTTGCATCACCAGAAGTGCCTCGTCCAACACATGATCTAACTGTAACCCCCTTCACCCTACAACAGCATTAAGAGGCGGCAGCAGCAGCAACAGCAGTAGCAGCTAAGCTACATCCGTGGAGACGAATTAGGGAGAGAGAGAGCCTCCGTCACCCTGAGTCGGCTTTACTTACACATGATCGACCCGCAGCCTGACCGCTTCCCTCGTGCTCAGCCCCGGCTGTCCCTTCACACATGATCGAACCACATCTTGACTTTTATCGGCTGCACACGACACCGCCTTGTGCGTACGAAGGGGAGGCTATCCAACGGCACGCCGGACCCCAGCGGCTGGCTGGCTCGCCCGCCCTAATTTGGATCACTCGTCCACCTTACGGCTCAGCGCAGTGCCATTTACATCACCGCCTGACTCAAACCGTTTTTTAAACCAGCCACTCGAATAAACTTCCTCTCACCTCGTATTTTTAGAACCTTAAAACAGGCCGTGAGTCCAATGCTCTCGTTGTGTTTACGCCGGCACAGTCCAGTGACTCGCTCCGCATTGCTGCTTTTGTGGTCACGGTTGTGTGGTCAATGGCCTTTACTCACACTGGTTGGTTTCTGACTCTGTTTAGCACTATTGGAATGGACTGCTGCCCATTAGCCAAAACGGCATTCACCCTTGATCTATCTAACTGTAGGCTCATAACCCACTTCAGCTCCAATATGTATGGAGCCATTCGGCAACCGTTTCCATCACCCCAAGCAGACCATGCTCACATTTCCTGTATGTGTGATTGAAATGTGCACTGACAGCTATCTCTTTTACTTAGAAAGACCACTGCCAAGTGTTTCCCCCTGAACACGCCATTACGTGTCGCGGATAAAGCCAACACTGTCCTGTGTCCTGGGGACCCAACCATAGAGCGTGTCACGACCGATGATGTTCAAGTGGCATACAGTAGGTACACCACTATGGTGGGACGTCTTACATTGTTACAAGTCACACAAGCACACACAAGCACAGGCTACACAAGTCATTGTCTTATGTATAATACATTCCACTCATTCAAAAACCAGCACTCAACCAGGCTCAACGCATCGTGTCTCAAAACTACATTATTCCACACTTAAGAGACCAAAGTTCATTTTGTCTCACTACTGAGATTTCATAATTCCCAGATGAAGCTAGATGTGCTGTGATGTGGGTTTCCACTCTGCCATATTTCCCCTGACCTAAATGCTGACCCCAGCCACTCTCATTCCTAATTAGCTTATGCACACATGGTTTAGCTGGAGCCAGATGGCTGGTACATGGCTGTTTTCACTAACACAATGTAAACACATCGCACATGATATAAGCTCTCTAGCTATATCATAGACTACAAGCTAAACAACACACAATGGCTAAAACCTTAGTAGATTTTTAATCTGTGGTACAATCTACGCTGCTACATACATACATTACATATTAAGGAGGCAATGACCTTATGAAATATACATACATGTGTCAGAAGAATAACTAAAATACTTTCTGTTCTGTTTCTGTTCATGACCATCAAGACTTTCTGTTTGTGAAAATCTGCATGGGTTTATTGGAAATCCTGTCACCAGATGAAGCAATCATGATTTGTATAATAAGAGATTGTGAGTAATGCACAATATGGGCTAAGTGCTTCCCTGACCATCCTAACTTAGGACATTATCCATACTGTACTTAGGTGTACTTTGCCACTGAAGCTTAAAAATAAATGTGCTTTTCTCACACTTGACTGAGCCATTGCTCGACTCAACGCCTTGGATGCCAAATCCTTTACTGAAACACACAGTATGTGGCTCTGGTGTGCTTCAGTGCACACACACACGCACACAACTTACAGACAAGGAACACCACACCCCGGCTGAGTGTAACACAATGAACACATTCTCTCGGGGGAGATGTTTCCACGATTTCCAATTACATCCATTCCGCTGGATTATGGCATTAATTTTATATCACTAACCATTTACCATTGCTCAGGCTATTATTCAATAATTGATGCTCCCACAATCCGCCTGGCCACCCCAAAGGGCCTGAGCTGGGTGAGGCTGAGGGGGAGTTGAGATGGCAGGAGTGCCCCCCTCCCCCACACTTATGTTCCACGTTACAGGGCCCCCCTGTGTGCCCCCCCCACACACTTATGTTCCATGTTACAGGGCTGGGATGGAAGTGTGTGTGTAGTGGGGTTGGGGCCAGTGCTCATTTCTTAGCCCCGACACTGAGAACGGGTCAGTGCTCCTACGCCGGCTCCTCTGCCGTCCCCTCCCCGTTATTGAGCTTGAATCTCAGCCAGATCATGCAGACCACTTATCTCTGTCCCACGGCCATGCACGCGCACACACACACACGCACACACACACACACACACACACAAGGTGACACTGGCTGCCATGCATATGCAGCAGAGGAAGGCCGCGCGTGCGGTGCATTCTGTCTTTCTCTCACTCACTCACTCACCAAATACAAAAGCAGTGGAAAGGAGAGGTGGAGGGTGGGAGATGGAGGAGGATGGAGGAGAAGAGAGGAGAAGAGAGGAGAAAAGAAGAGAGGAGAAGAGAGGAGGTGGGTGTTGTAAGGCCATCTTTGCATTGCGACAGATGAACACAAACCAAGTGAGGCGCCAGGACAGATGTGAGAGTGCTGCATCAGCCAGGGCAGGGGAGTTGGGAGCTGTCGTCTCTGCCAGGCACAGCTGGACACACACACGGACACACACACACACACACACACACACACACACTGTCTTTTCCCCAGCAGGCATGCTTTCACTGCTCTAGGAGGACAAGGGTATGCGCTCAACCCAATTTCAAGCATATTGTTGGAACTGGTGTGGATGTGAGTACATGTGTGTGTGTGTGTGTGTGTGTGTGTGTGTGTGTGTGTGTGTGTGTGTGTGTGTGAGAGAGAGAGAGTTAGAGAGAGAACAAGATAAAGAGAGAGAGAGGTGGGTTGTATGATTAAAAACTAAAAGTGCAAAGCATCACTGTGGTGCATCACTGATATCTGCAATCATCAAGACTCCAGACAGGCCAGCATCAGTCTACCGCAACTCAATTCTACTGTAACTGACCTATAAATGTCCAACGTCAGGTAACACCATCTACATGTTCTCTCAAGCTGATATATATTTTTAGCTGGCCACCTGCTCGTGCTCCAGAAGTCGAAATGCTTGAGGTGGCTTTTATATGTCTGAGCTTCGTGCTTGCCTGTCTCATTCGAGTGACTGTCAGTTGCTAGAAGCCTGTTTTGACTAGCATCGCACAAGCTAGCCTTGCAGGCACTTCAGTCAAGTGTTTCAGGTGGCAGTCTGAAGTGTGTGTGTGTGTGTGTGTGTGTGTGTGTGTGTGTGTGTGTGTGTGTTTGTGTGTGTGTGTGCGTATATGCGTGTGTGTGTGTGTGTGTGTGTGTGTGTGTGTATGTGTGTGTGTATGTGTGTGTGTGTGTGTGTGTGTGTGTGTGTGTGTGTGTGCTGTCAGATAGGCGCAATCATGTTACAGTACAGTGTGCATATGTATTCATCACCCTCATTAGGTTTGAGTGAGTGATGTTGCTGTGGGTAATAATTAAAGGACCGCTTAGCAAAATGAATTAATTCATTGATTTTTTTTTAGCATTGACTTCTTTTAAACATTGACAAGGATGGGAGTCAGGAAGATTCTTTGGGACTGATAGTATACCTTTATATTTGGCTCCCGCATATCAGTAATATTTTTGCAATGTCAATAGCCCATCCTTAATAAACAAAAAAAAATCAATGTCATGGAGTCTAAATAACAAGGTCAGTATGTTCTCAAAACAAACCTGAAATTAATAATGCTGCAAGCTGAGATATGCTGCTGTTCCAGCATCAACCACTAATGATTTACTCTTCCACAAACAGACATAACTCTTCCACAAACAGACATAACTCTTCTAAAAACAGACATAACTCAATACACAATGTACCGATATGTATAATAAAATGCAATATAAATATGTAGTTATTACATAGTAACTACATTACTACAGTTTAAGGAACTTTAGTTATTTCACTAAATATTTGGTATTTGTCTATCCTTATTAGCATTAGTGTGTCAATAGGAAAATCTCTTTCGGAAAATAGTGAAGTATTTATTGCGCATTACAGAAATAAAGTAAAGTAAGAAACCAAGAAATGCCATAACCTCAGAACTGGTTGAAACCAGTCTTACTTGGGATGACATAAAGAGACAGGAATAATCAATACAGTCTAAATCCACCGAGGAATGGCGGCAAGTTCTTTGCAATGCTTGAAACAGACTGCATGTGAAGTATAAGGCCTACACAGGCCTTGACAAATACATGTTGTTCTGGAGACAACACTAAGTCGCACCAAATATTTACTAATTAGATTTTTTATACTGTTATTTGGCTTTTGTCTAAAACATTTACACAGTAGCCTACTGTAGGTTATTGTAAACAGCTATCACTACACATTAAAGCAACACCAAAGAACTTTCCCTCTGTCACACGTACGCTATTTGTTTATCCAGCACCGGCTTTGCAAATAACAATGTCCACAGACAAGGTAGAATATGTTGCATGATTTATGAAAGTACGATGTATTGCGAGTGCGACATCAAACGCAAGTCAAATTTGTAGTTTCTTATGTTTCATTCTATTGAACTACAGATCCGCTACCAGATCTGGCAAACTTACATAGTGCGGTTATAGCCGATAGAGGGTATAAAACATTATTTTAAGGTACAAAAAACTCTCTGGTGTTGCTTTAAACACATGTATTGTGAGCTTGTCCATTATTCAACTCTGCATTATCTAACTCCATTATTCAATTCTCACATTGACTTTTTCATGACAGATGCTTAATTTCTTTACTCTTGTTGCCACAGAAAAGGTGTGTAAGTGTTTGGACATTTGTTATGAATCAACTGCAGAAGTTTATAATAATCTCACTGTAAATTGAGCATGCCATTGTACCTGTGTTTCTGAAGCACTTGCTCACTTACTCATACTCGGATAATGACCTTAAAAGTTTGATTTTGATATTCTCCCCAAATATATACAGTATATTATAAATAAATATACTGTAGCTTAAGCCATCAATTATGGAAAGATTCCAGATTATGGGATCTTCAACTTCAAATAAATAAACATCCAAAAAATATTTTGTTTCATGCTGGCAAAGTGTACTGGTAAAACACAGTTTAAGAAAAATGCCCAACAATTGTCATCAAAGCCAATACATTGAAGCCAATTGCCTATAGACAGAGACTTTCATCAGAAATCATTTACAGTAATGCAACTCATGTACTACTATCTTTTATAGTATGGTTACTATAGCTCAATTTTGCATTTGTATAAACATGTACAAAATCTTAACTGACAATCAATTATAATGAATCTGTTACGACACACTTGTAACATTGTAAAACAACCTGATAGCGGCTTTACTGTTAGGAACATAATCCCAGCCCACAGTTGCATAAAGTATGCCCAATTGGCTGTAAGCAACACTACTAGGACACAGATGTCTCTTCAAGGCCTTGCCTTCCCTTCCCTCTCTCTGTCTCTATCTCTGTGTCACCTGTTTGGGTGTCTGGGTGACTATCTAAAAGTTTAAATCTGCATTCTCTTGCTGAACCCGACTGGGCATCCCCTGACCAGGTATGGAAACCCTTCAGGAGCTAACTCAGTGAAGTGGGTGCAGTGGGGAAGATGCCCAAGGGCCTCAGCTCATCCATTAACCTCAACATGACAAATAGGGGATGCTGTGAAATCCTGCCTGAGGCTATCATACAGGAACATGTGATGCCTCCCTTGTCACCCCCTGACCCAGTAAAGCTAAAAGTTCACACCACTTTTTTTCCTTCCTGAACATTAAAGAGAATGATGGGGCATGGCATCAAAGCCTGACTGGAGGTAAGGGAGGGCTTGAGTATTTTTTGCAGAAACCTGCTTGCAGTTCTTTAAATAAAAACGGTGGTAAACTCTTTTGCCCGCCTGAATGCATCAATACAAATATCAAAAATGACAGGCAGTGTATGATGTTTTTTTTTTTTAAGTAACAGTGTACAACTTTACCCATGTTCATTGCTCACCCCTATACATATTGATGTTAAAGCCACATGACATGACCATGAATTCATTTCCTACTCTTTTTTAACAATATGTCAGAGCACCGTGACTGGAGTAAGACCTCTTTCCATGTTCAAAATCCCTCAACACTTCACAAAAACGTTTTATCCATTCCCAAGCAGTAAAAGAACGCAAGAGACAGACAGAAAGTGACAAAGGCAGAGCACGGATGTGCTACAGCAGGCCATTAAGAGCAGCAATGTTCATAAAACTCACCATCGCCTTAAATTTTTACTCCAGTGTTTTTAACTAAACCCACAAGCCAGCATCCCCCTAGTTGATGAATTGCACTCTTCAGGCCATTGCTGAGGCATTACAGAGTTATTAAGAGGCGTTAAATCTAACATGGTGCTTGATTTTTATGAATACACCTCCCAGCCTCCGCTTTGGACGAGGTAAAAAAGCTGTGGAGATAACATCTCTAAATGCTCTTATCGGCCTCTGTAGGTGGTGGTGGGAGGACCATGGCTCTCGGTAGAGATGCCTAGTGCAGAATAGTGAGGAGTGGTTTGAAGATCTTAATTGCTTTCTCTCCACACAGTCTTGCATATCTCCAGGAGGAGGGGGGTAGTGAGAGATAGAGGTCCCCTTCCTGGAAGTGCACCCAAGAACTCACAGGGGTCTGCAGTGGCAGTGAGGGGAGTTATGTTGAAATGAATTAATACATGTACGGGGAGGGGGGGGGGGGCTGTCCAGGGAACTGAGGCTCCCAGGCTCCACTTCCCTGTCAGAGGAGTGGGTGCACACAGACGCACACAGACGCACACACACACACACAAAAACTGATCCTGAACTTGTTCTATGGCACAGGCATGGGAGGATGGCAGACACATGCAAGCTGAAAAGATGATAAGACCTAAATACCGAGCCCCTCATACAAACCTCACAAGCCAGTCCTTCTATTTCGGCCAGCAGGCTCCTGCTGAAATCATCCCTGAGCCACCACTTGACCCTGAGAGAAATAGCTCTTGCTCTGTTTCAGAATCATCCCTCCAAGTTCCTGTCTCATCGTGACACTGCTGTGTGCTGAAGAGCAAAACTGGCCAAGGCCCGGCGCTCACAGGCACGCTCTCAGTTAGCAGTGCCCAGTTCAAGTAGGCACAGTTCAAGATTGCTGCCTCGGGTTTGAAAACTGCCCCAGTGGCCCACTTGCTCCTTCCAAAAGCGATCATAACAAGCTGACATCCCTCGTGCCACGAGAACCTTTTCTATCGTAACTTTCGCAGCGTCTTCGTGCTAATTCTATCTGGGCTGAAACACTGCAGCTCACATTAGCATATAAATCCTTTCAGCGGCATTGTGTCAGAGATAGCCCGCACTAGATCTTCATTCACAGGACTTCATCTATCGGCTTCTTGTTCAGGAGCTGTGTTACTCACCCTTGGAGCTCCGCAAGACTTAACCCGCATGATTCAGTAATTCGTGTAGGCCAAGTGGTGCTTATGCATCATGGCCAAAATAGTAGACAGCAAATAGTATATATCTCTCGAAAAGACAGTAAAGAATAAGGTGGTAAAATAAAATAATGCCAACAATTCCAGACTACAGGAAAATTTCACCCTAATCCGTCATTACAAGCATCACCCAACATGCATTAAAACATCAAAAAACTACAGCATGAATAATGAAAAACACTTCAGCCTATAATTTATTTTGAATATTGAAGTCTTTATGATCCTTGAATACCGAGAGAGAAATTATTTCACGTGGAATCATCCGTTATCAACATGAGACAGTTCAATCACTTTCGCATTCGGTTTGCATTTAAGCAATCACATTTATTTTTTCTTCTTTTTATGTTTTGTCTAAAACCCTATATAAACTCCCTATATGTTTGCATTGGAATAACTCACATATTTAAATACATTACCAATATTCTAAGACAAATAGTGCGAACATTTCACAAGACCCATTCTATTTGGCTTTCAGTTGTTTCATTTCGTTTCTGCGACATTATCATAGCTATACAAATTCATTAGTTTACGCGGATGCGCGCCATCGCGCGCACGCCACCACTCGCGCGCGCGCACAGAGCCAAAAGCACGCACAAACACACTCACCCTCATACACACCAGCTGCCGCATTAATTCTGCTCTATCAACTGACACAATACCCAAGATAAAGAATGACACACAAGACAGTTCCAAATAGTAAAATAAACATCAAAGCCGTTTAGGTGAATTATGTGGTACCAGTCTACCCATCATAGTCCACATACGAATTACCACGCAACCCTTTTTCCAAAAGATGCCATAACATGTTATTTTCCTACCTTTTACCCCCAGAAATATATCCCAAAACGGCAGCGGCGTGGAGTCGATGTGTTCTCTCCCCTGTCTCTCTCCTTCTCCCTTGCTCTTCCTCGCCAACCCGCCCTCTCTCTTTCTCTCTCTCTCTCCTGCTCTCTCTTCCTCAAATTGATTCACCTCCTCGCAACGCTGAGAGCAAGCACAGTTCTATCTGGCGAGTGCCCACCACGAGAAAACGCTGGCAGATCGTGTGTAGAGGCAGGTCAGTTGGGAGAATATGCTGACAAGCAGAGGGAAGGCACATCCCAAGAAGAGCATCGGTCAAACATATGGAAAATTAAATTAGGATAACAATCTCTGGAATACAGAGTCTCCTCCGGTAGAGATCGCTCCAACGTGCGTACACAGAGAGTGCGAGAGAGAGAGATGTTTAAATTGCTATCGAGATGTGAATATTGTTATGCATACTTTAGCCGAGCTGAAAAACCACAGACATCAAGTCTTTTAAACTTAACAAATGTTAGCTGCGTAGCCTACTGCATACCTTTTTCTCTAGAATTGTGATGTTGACAAAACGGCTATGGCCATTTTGACAGGTGGCAGGGGAGGGGCGTTACAATAAATTGAATCTACGCTTTATCAGTTTCGAACTTCTCTGAGTTACAGTACAAGCACTTTGTAATTTTAGGAATGAAAATGAAGTGTCGGAGGCAACTGTGGAAACTAGGTTACACACAAATTTAGGACAGTGGTGTGAAAGCGCATTAATTGATGAGTCTCGGGTTTCATTTACAGAGAAAGTGTCCGACATTTCATGGTCGATGGCGTATGGAGTCATACCCGGTGAGGTGTGGCATGGGTGAGTTGTTCCAGTAGGTACGTCCTGCGCGTCACATGGACACACATCCGCGACACATGTCACTCCGTATACAGTGCCTCAAGGGGAGGGAGGCGGTGCTCTAAACACGATTTAATTTGCGTGATAGACAGTATTGACCATTAACCTCTCTCTCTCTCTCTTTCACACACACACACACACATATTGTGTGTGCTTGAGTGAGAGAGACAGAGAAGGCAATAGACCGTGCAGGCTGGAAGATAGGCTCTGTTTGTTTCCCTTGGCAACGCTCAAGCAGGCCGTAGCAGAAGCCACCCGGAGCATGCTTACTTCTCACAGCGGACTCTCAAACGCTCTTGACAATTAGGTCTCCACCCAGTTCACTCCGATTTTCTCAGAGACATTGCGATGGTTTCATACTGAGATAGAGAGGCTTGGAGTGTGGTAGGCTGGTACTGTGATTGGCGGATTGGGGGTTAGTAACTGTACAAGTAGGCTGTGTGTGTGTGTGTGTGTTTGTGTGGGAGGGAGGGAGACAGACGGCTGGAGAAGATTGTCAAAGAGTCTTACTGGTGGTGAAAGATAACGCTCTATACTCTGACCAAGGGAATCGGTGGTGTGTGTACAGACACATCCACACACAAGCACACACACACCACATGCTTCATATTTCTCACATACAAAAACAATCCGTCAGTAGAGAGTATATACCACAATGTCTTTTGTATGCTGGCCTACCAATCGTCCTCTGTAGTAGGGTTAACATGAGTAAAAACATGTACTGTCAGTATCTCTCTTTATCTCTCTCTCTCTCCATCTTTACTCTCAGTTACTATCATACTCCATATGATAGGGAGAGTTCACATTTGACTCTGACTTGCTACCTCAAAGGGCCCTGGGCTTGGTCCATGTACCCACTCTAAGCCCCAGTCATCTTTGTGAGCACCCATCCACTACCAGTCCTCCTCCTCCTCCTCTTCCTCATTTTCCCGCTCCTCCTCTTCCCTCCTCTCTCTTCCTGTGTCCCTCTGCACCATACAACAGAGTACTCACTCAACCGACATTGCAACTATACAATTAAGTCCCTCTCGTTCTTTCTCTTTCTTCTTCTTCTCTTCCCCTCCTTCTCCACCTCCCCATCCCACCCCTCACCACTCACTCCCCCACCCCTTGCTATGCAGTAGTGGGGGAGCATTGTTCACAGCCTATAGCGCTCCCCGGGAATTCTATACCAGTGGGTGCACTCTCTCTTTGCTTTTGCATCCTGCCTCGCTCACAAGCTCCCCTCCTCCTTACTTCCCTCCATCTCTCCCTCCCACTCCCTCCCTCCCGCTCCCTCTCTCTACCCCCCCCTCTCTCTCTATTAAATTTCCAGTCACACAACAGTGCAGTGGATATCCCTCCCTCCCTCCTTCCTTCTCTCCCTCCATCTCTCCCGCTCAAACACATACTCACCCCTTACACACACACAGCACACAACATCCTCTCCCCCTCTGTCTTTATCATTCTCCTCTCTCTCTCTCCCTCCCTCATCTCTCTGTCCCTCTCTTTTTCTCACCAATACTCCCTGAATGTTGAAGTCGTCCTGGAGCATTTCCTCATCCTCATTTCCCTATCTCTCCCACGTCTTTTCTCCTTCAACATCCCCCTTTCCCCTCCCTCCCATTCATTCTTCAACTCCTCCATCTCCTGTGATGGGGACAAAACCCCTTCACCTACAATCTCTCCATCTAATTTACCCCCTCTGAACACACACACACACACGCCCACATACATACACACACACACACACACACAGTCACACACACCATCCTCTATGACCCCCATTCAAAAGATCCTTGTATGCCTCTCCACAGCCTCCGGCTACACCCCCCCGACTCCCCCCAGCCTCTGCAGCCCCAGTGTCCCAGTGCTGCAGTGGCTGCCTCGGCCGCCCCTCTCTCTCCCTCTCTCTCTCCCCGGTGGCTCGCCGGACGTCAGGATGCAGCCTGGGAGAGACTGATTGAGTGGCCACTGCGGGCCGTTAAATGAATAGTGATGCGAGCCACTGGGGGAGGATTAGTGCCGTTGGTATGATCGAGATATAGAGCATGTGTGCTCTCTCTCTCTCTCTCTCTCTCTTTCTTGCTCTCTCCCTTTCTCTTAAGCTCTCTCTCTCTCGCTCCTTGCCTGTGTTGTGCTACAGGTCGCAGATGTGTTGGGCATTATTACACCCGCCCCCTCACTAACACACACACACACACACACACACACACACACACACACAGTCAGAGGGTGCCCTCCTCAGCTGTGCTGGGGTTATCAGTTTTGGCAGCTGCGCTGCCTGTCAGGGTTAGTATGCTGCCCGAGCCGCTTGTGGCCACAGAGAGCAGGTGCTCACTCCCCTCCTGGCCGCGAGACAGTCCAGTCCAGTCTGATCCCATCCGCTCTCGTCCACTCCGGTCCAGTGCAACAGCAACAGTAGCAACATCAGTGAGGCAGCAGAGCCGTGCCGCGCTGTCCTCTGGGCGGTTGCAGTGGTTCCTGGTCTCTGCTGCGGTGTCCTGCACAGTCCTGCACAGTGCAAAAAAACCCCTGCAAGGGACCAGGGCCTTGTTTACAACACATGCATGCCATGCCATTGCTCTTTTCTCCGCGCAAGCCTGCCGTTCTCATATGCTTTGGCTCATGATCTGTTTTGATCTATGGTGGCACTCTGGGGATGTTTTCTTTTTCTTTTTTCACAATTCACGATGCAGTGTTTGGGAGTTTTGCTGAGCTCGATCAGCTAATGCTGGGAGTCTTTTAATGCGTACAACAGGAGAAAAAAAAATATTGCTTGTAGAAATTGAGCCCATGGGAAATGCTTTAAAAGAACTCGCTTGCTCATGAGATAGTGTGCAACATCAACTCTGCTGGAAACACTCTTTTGTCGCTCTCCAGATGTACAACTGGCTGACAAAAGCCGCCACTGATAACAGCCCGTACAGAAGTCTATTTAGGACAGTGGGAGAGAGTGAGAGGAGGCTTGTGATAACACCAGACACAAAAAGTTAATCATACAGCTTGGGCCGTATCAACTGACAGAGGCATTCGACCAAAACTCTAAAACTTGATATGGAGACCTAACCTGTGAAGATGTCACTTTTCAGTGTTCCCCCTCACACAGAATAGAGGAGACTTTCAAGGCAAGGCAAGTTTATTTACACAGTGCATATCATGCACATGAGCAATTCAATGTGCTTTACATAAACAAAAGCAAATAACAGTACTGTATATAAAAGCCTATAAGGGCAATAGCTTACACAGTTTAAAAAATAAAATACATAAATATAATTATTAAAAGATATATAAAATCACGGGATGCATCTGATGAGGTAAGAACTGTTTGGTCTGACGTCTACATTTGAAACTGGCTATAGTTTGAGCATTTTTGATATAAGCTGAAAGCTGCTTCAACATGTTTAGTAGACAGCGGAAATCAATGGCCCCCTCTCAGTACTTATGCCAAAAGTTATTGTTAAGACTTACTGAGAGTGGACATGTTTTGGGTAACTTAGAGCTATAATTCAGTTACCATATTTTTTCTTGGAGGCTTCTGAGAAAACAATTAAAAACAGGCGACCATTTGTAGCATTATTACCACCAGGGCATGCTGGTCAAACCTCCAAGGAAACACTTAGGAAAAACAAGGTGGCTGGCAAATCCATAGTTACTCATAGAGGGTTCCTTCTTTGGTTTATATTTCCATCAATTATTATTAATTTAGCCGAAGCTTTTACCAGCAACATTCTAACAAGGATACAAGGATACAAGGAAGGATACAAGGAAGTTTATTGTCACATGCATATAGTTACTGGAAGTAAGAAATGCAGTGAAATTATGTCTGGTGTCAGCCTATTTGTGCATTAATGGGGGGGGGGGGTAAAGAGTGCAGTAGAAGAGGGGTTTAGTAGATTAAGTGGCAAGGGCTGCATAAAAGGTGGGGGAGGATTGGGATTGGGTGGGGGGGCACCAACAAGGAGCACCCAAGAGCAACAGGGGCAAGGAAAAACTCCCTTACCAAGGAAGAAACCTTGGGCAGATCCACGACTCAAGGGGCTAACCCAACTGCCAGGGGTCTTGGTGTGTGTGTGGGGGGGGGATGACAGGGGAGATGGGATAGTGTGCTGTGTATGTGGGGGAGAGGGCAGTGTGCAATATGTGTGTTGGGAAGCTTCCTCATGAGACAATGTGCTGTGTATTGGGGGGGGCAGTGTGCTGTAAGTATGTTGGGGATGTGTGTTGGAGAAGCTTTCCTGATGAAATAATGTGCTGTGTGTATGGGGGGCAGGGACTTACTATTGCAAGCAGAGTACTGTATGTATGATGTATGTGAGTGATGACAGTGAAGATGTGTGTGTGTGTGTGGGGTTGGGGATGTGTGTTGGAGAAGCTTCCTGATGAAATAATGTGCTGTGTGTATGTAGGGGGGGCAGGGACTTACTATTGCAAGCAGAGTACTGTATGTATGATGTATGTGAGTGATGACAGTGAAGATGTGTGTGTGGGCGGGAGGGGAGTGGAGCAGTGACTGTGTGTGTGTGGGCAGTGTGCTGTAAGTATGTTGGGGATGTGTGTTGGAGAAGCTTCCTGATTAAATAATGTGCTGTGTATGTAGGGGGGGGGGGCAGGGACTTACTATTGCAAGCAGAGTACTGTATGTATGATGTATGTGAGTGATGACAGTGAAGATGTGTGTGTGGGCGGGAGGGGAGTGGAGCAGTGACTGTGTGTGTGTGTGTGTAGTGTGTAGTGTGTAGGTGGGGGGGGTCATCAGAGCACAAATTACTCATATTAAGTCATATTGGGTGCTGCTCTGAAATCTGCTGATTTGAAGACATTTAGTTCCATGACCACACCAACATGCGAATAGTCTCAATATATCTGCTGTTTCTATATGTACACTGTTTTATGAATGCCACCTACACATGTATAATTTCATCCTACCTGAATACCAGGGGCGCTTTAATACCACCTGAGGCCCCTGGGCTATATGTTTCTAAGCCCCCCCCCCCAAATCGCAAATATTAATTATGATTAAATGATACCCAGGCCGCGATCTGACCCGCCTATTTAGCCTATACATAACGTGCGCTTTTGGTTAATACCCTAACATGCAGTGTAGCCTATCATTATTGAGCCTAAGTAAAACCTTTACATAAACAGGAACAGAAAGCCCTCCTTAATCACGTCAGCCTACCCATGACATCGCTTATCAAAAAGGCCCACTGCACGAAAACAAGAGTTGAACTTTTACAAATGGCTGGCTAAGTTAAGAGATGGGTAAGGGAGAAGGGTTTCCCCAGGAGGTTTTTTGAAATTCTGTCCACTTAACACCATTTTAACGCAGCTTGGGAGGGACAGAAATACTTTTAGCCTACAGAACAAGCAGCTGGCTCATGTGATGTGAACATATTGGCTACCTTATGCATTATCACTACACTACCCTACATTGAGACATATCTTACGTTAACAATGGAGAAAACATAACATAGGCTATTATTTGTGCGAATGGGTTAGCACAAACTTAGCTTTTGGTGAACGGAGATGCAGATCACTAATTCATTTCTTTGCGCAACAGCCCATGTTCTGCGTTCACTCCAGTGAGACCAGTGAAATACATGTTTTTAAAGCCCTTTCATTGCCAGGCTATTTTCTACGATATTTACCTGCTATGCCTTCTGTTTTCATGGACAGTTACAGGATCCACGTCATTCGTTTATCGTTCCTTCAATCCTACCCATGTTATCTCCAGAGTTTGTAAGTTTGTCAGTCAGTTTCAGCCTCTCCTCTAGCTCCTCTACTACAACCGTTGGGATTTGATAAGTTTTGTTACATTTTGTTACACTTTAGAAGAGAAGACAAAGGGGGCCTCTGCATCGATGTCATTGTAGAACAGTGCGATGTGCTCAATTATGTATGCTAGCTTCTAGCTCCAGAGTAGCCTAGGCTAATGACTGACGCCGCGAATACGGACAAGGTAACAAACAACCTCATCGCCTCTACACCTTTTCTGTGAAGGCCTTTACTCACTTGACTTCTTCTGTTTTTTCTTATTCTTTCACCATGATTTGGGTTAACATCACTGGAGTAGGTTAAGACGACCCCCACCCCACCCCACCCCACCCCACCCCACTCCACTCAGGTCAGCTGATGGTGTTCTGTAAACAGATTACCTCTCCCCTGATTCTTCACCCCTCTCCCTCCCTCTCTCTGCTGCCACCTCTGCACCTGCCCAGCTCCATTCACCACTGCACTAAACCCGCGGCTGGGTCCCAAGACCCTGCCGAGAGCTCTGCTGATCAGCTGACAGGGAAACAGCGCCAGTTTCAGCACCTGCCGACACCTGCCTGCTCTGGCTTGCCATCCAAAACCAATCCCTGGCTGGAGGCCTGAACCTCTCCTCAATCCTCACTCCACGAGAGTGGTATCCACAGCACTCGGGTCTGACAGGTCAGGTCTGGATAAACTTCCTGATGGGATGAGAACTGGTTGAGGTGAAGGGTGGGGAGAGAGATTCTGTACAGTTTTGCATAATGCCAGTCAACACCCAGCCATACATTGGCACCTTACTTAAAAACAAGTCTTCCACCATTTTTCTGTAGTGCATTTAATATACCTCTGAGCCTGACGTAGCCATACTCAATTCTAGTCTAGAATATGAGTCTGATACTGCTCCACTGGGATGTGATTATGGTGCGTGTTTCAACCAAATGTTTAACATTTGTTTTCTGGTTATTGCGCTGTCAATATATTTTACAACAGATGTGATAACAAAATCCAAACCTTTTAGCAACAGCATTTTGTTAGAAAGAACCGAGAAGAATTAAACACTTTTTAAATTAAATGTCACTTACAAAGACATTGTACCATACTTGTTTGAATTTGATCCCTATCATGTAATGAAGCCATACATATAGACCCAACATAACTCCATTAGTGTTCCTTAAAAAGATCACAGGAACATTTCTCACAGGATACACACACTCATCTCTGAGACATAATATTTTACTGTGATTCTAGCAAGCCATCTTAAAATTATCACCATCACAAGAGGAAACATGGTGGTTTTCTGTTGACCCACTTATCATCAAACCCAGAGACCAGTAACCGCAGGTCTGCCACACTTAGATTAAAGACACCTAGAGAGCCATCAATACTCTCCTCAAGATGAAGGGAGTCGGCAGCACTCTGTAACTTGTAATGGTCATGTTTGATGCACAGCTCCTAATATTACCCCCCCCATCAGCATCACAATCACTGGCTAGCCAACAGGACATTATATAGATGAGATGGAGCCAAATGCGTTTCTATAAGGCCCTGACGGCAGCAGGCGATTCATTACATTACACAGGGTAATGTGTCCATGTTAAAGAGCAATGAAGCAGAGGAGGCAGAGCTTTCTGACCTGTAAAAAGGTACACAGTGTGCGTGTGAGAGAGAGATAGAGATAGAAAGAGAGAGAGAGAGAGAGAGAGAGGAAAAAGAGCAGGCGGCTTACAGTTGTCCAACTGCTGTCGAGGTGAGGGTGGATCCGAGGGGGGGGGGTGTGTGTGTGTGAGAGAGAGAGAGTATGTGTGTGTGACTGTATGTGTAAAGCTGAGATGGGGGGGCTTAGATTCAGATCCCGGTGTCATGGTATCTTAGCAACCGTCTCTGTCTCCCTGGCGACAGGGAATAACATCCCTTCCTGTCTGTGTGTGTAAGAATGTGAGTCTGCTCATTGAGTCAGGTGTGGGTGGTTGTATAGATGTTTTCTAAGGACTAATGAGGAAGCATGTCAAACAGATGTGGTTGGAATGTTTTGGCCTCCATTTTGGTAGTTTGGGCTAGCATTGCAGCAAACTACAGTAGGTAATCTGGGAAAATGCTTATCTGTTTGTTTGCCATGGGTTTAGCTGAGATTTATGTGCATTTGGCATAAATCAGTGCTTCAGTGCAATAAACACGTTTGTATGCAAAGTGCGGCCTTTTCTTCTTTGGTATTACTTATACGTTTGGCCAAGCACTCTCAAAAATAAATAAGTAATATAATAATAAATATGTAAATAATTGTGCTTCCCACAATCCATGTGGGAAAGGGGTGGTTGGTTGAGTACTTGCCTTGCCATGTTGAAGAGCAGGATTATTATGATGCACAAGAGTGTGTTCAATTCGCTTTTACGACTCCGGACGCATATGTGAGCAGTGTGGCGTGTGTGCGCATGCGGTCCGCTCCCTGCTTCTTATTATGCCAGAGAAAGAGTGGCCAAGTGATGCCATCTGGTAGGACTACTTGGCACCGGGGGGCACTGTATGGTTCCACGACATATTGGAGTAGTTAAAATTAACACTCTGACACCATTTGGCAGAAACAGACATTAAAACAACCCATTGCTCCTTCTATTTCAGTCGCCTGTCGCTGACGGCCGGGTCGTGGAGACAACACCTCAGTGGCCTGACTGTACGTCAGTAAAGAGATCTGTTCAGTTATGCAATCACGCTCCCTCCCTCCCTCTCTCTCTCTCTCTCTCTCTCTCTCTCTCTCTCTCTCTCCTCTCACACTCTCTCTCTCTCTCTCTCTCTCTCTTTCTCTCACTCTCTCTCTCTCTCTCTCTCTCTCTCTCTCTCTCTCTCTCTCTCTCTCTCTCTCTCTCTCTCTCACACACATACAGTACACACAATCCCATATTTCCCCTCTCTCTCTCTCTCTCTCTCTCTCCCTCTCACTCTCTCTCTCTCTCTCTCTCTCTCTCTCTCTCTCTCTCTCTCTCTCTCACACACAATCCCATATTTCTCTCTCTTCCATTCTCTCCGTGTCTATTTTTCCTCTCTTTCTCACTCAATATGTGTGAAAACAAAGACCTAATCAAAAGTGTTTATAAAAGTGTGAACAACGTCTGCAAAGGGAGAAGGAAACTCTGTGCTCACTCTGAAAACTGATCGCCCTGAAGTTAGAAGTATGATGGCCTGGAAAAACATCTTGATGGTTTGGCTTTATTATACCTACAGGTTACACCTTTTATGGGTGGTCTTATGTGGAACATTATACATTGCGCACTGATAAAAGCAGATTATGTAATTCTGAAGATGACGATCCTCTACAGCCTCTCCATGATGGCTCTCATTCTCACTACTGAAAAACATTATCAGATAGTATATGTTTGTGTGAGGAAAAGTATAGTCTCTGGATCTCTCTTTCCCTTTCTCTCAGTGTGTGTGTGTGTGTGTGTGTGTGTGTGTGTGTGTGTGTGTGTTTTCTGCTTTAACAAACAAAACAAAGGACATATGGGTAAGCGAAACAAAGGACATTGCTTTAGGAATGCCCATAAGAACTTCCTGGACACTGGTGGAATGCGAGTGAGGTCCTGACGAGGTCTGTCATTATCAGCATTTGACCAGAGATCAGTATTATCAGCATTTGACCCTTACTGTGTCAGCAAGGCCTCACCGACTGACTGTCTACTAAGATAACTTCAGACCGGACAAATGACATCAGCATGCAAATCCCTGTTCTCAGATCAGGCCCCCATCCAGATCAGAGTACTTAATCTAGTGCTGGCTGAGCCGGACTGAACTGAGCTGAACTGGCTCTGGACCTGATTCAGGATCTGTTTCTGGCACTCAGGGCATTTTCACCACCAGGGCGCCCAAGAGGGGGTTAGGTTAGAGCTGGGAGAAGCAGGTGCTGATCCTAGGTGATAGCCTGCAAGCTGACTGCCTGTCTCTGTGTGTGTGTGTGTGTGTCTGTGTGTGGATGAGGGAATTGTTCTATTTTTACCTGGGAGCTGCTGCCTCCACTGGGGCTGCATGGGAGCGCCCCCTCCTGGTGTGGGGTGGACCATCTGCTGGCCCAGGCCTGACAGCCCCGGGAGCATGCCCTGCATGTGACCCACTCCAGGCTGCTGTAGAGGGGAACAGAGAGAGAGAGAGAGAGAGAGAGAGCAAGATATACAGGAAAGGGAAAGAGAAGAAAGAGAGGCAAAGAAAGGAAGAGGACCATAGGAAAGGAAAAGAGAAAGAAAAGGGATACATGTATATAGAGAGAGGAGAGAGAGAGAGAGAGAGAGAGAGAGAGAGAGAGTGTGTGTGATTTCAGTAACTTAAATGTGTCAGTTTCTCCCCGCCCGCTCCCCTACCTCCAACACATCACATGACAGCAAACATAAATAAGAGCTGGCTCACACTTCCCTCCACATTCCCCCCCGTTGGCGCTGACGTTCTCTCAACACATGAAATTAAGATGAAAAACACTCTCCTCTCCTCTCCTCTTACTGCCGCTGGACATGTTCCCTCTTTCTCAAATGACTCCTGACGAGGCAGTCGCCTCAAATCAGCTCCCTGATCTGAACCCCCCCCCCAACCCTCATAAAAAAAAAGAGATCCGGCACTCTGGCTGTTAGTCAAAGGTGCTTACCGGCTACTGTTGGCTCAGGAGGTGGCACCAACGCTGCGGATTGGCTCCTGGGTTGTGGAGGCGGAGGCATGGTGCCTGGCTGGGCTTGTCCCTATGCCACCTGGTTGGGCGGGGTACCACTAACTAGGGGTTGCTGATTGATTGTGGCTCGCATGGTCAGCTGAGAGACGAGTGGAGGGAGAGTTTAGCCCCAAAAGAGTGGCATACGAGAAAGAGATAGCTGAAAAGGGCCAGCGCTGTGCAAGGTGGTGCATTAAACAGGCCTGATAAGCACACGAGGCGGGAGGACAAGAGTCCGACATGCAGCCTGAGAAGGACTGGGGGCAGGACTGGTGTTGAGACCAAGATAAGAGTGATTGCCAGGGTAAGCTGGTAGCCACTCACTTGACGCAATTGTTTGCCCATACACACTTATCAGAGATTTCCTGTGAACCTGTGCCAAGTGTTTACCCTAGTGAGAGGAATTATATACACTCATAAAGGCCTGTAGCAGCCAATAATGTAATAACAGCCAATAACATAATACTTTTAATGTAATAAAGCCAATATTTTGCCAATAATGTAATACAATTTCTGAACCAATAATGTAATAACTTTTTGCCAGTAATGTAATCAGTTATTACATTATTGGCTGGGTTAAAAAATAACTCTAAAAATGTAACAACTGAAATAATCAGTGGAGGTCAATAATTAGTGGAGGTCAAGCAGTGAAGGGGGGAGGGGGGTGGCAGACCTTTAGACATTGTTTATACTATAGTTAGGTCTGGTCGAACTAGATCGTACATGAGCTAAGAAATATTTTTTAGTTTTAATTTAATTAATTTTTTTCTCGCTCATTTTACAAACTTTTACAAAAAATAAGGCTACAAACCCTGAACTTAGAGTAGTTGTTAATATAAATTATGGTTATGGGCTAGGTTGACGCGGGCCCTTGAGACGACATATCACAAAAATGTCATCATCTTGAACGGTTCAGGTATTTTGCGAAAACTGCCCAGTGTGGAGTGGCCTCCGGGGACCAAGTGCTTATTTTCCATTAAAGTCTAGTGGGGCTATACCCACCAAGTTTCATGAGCCCTGGTGTTTCGGTGTCCTGGGAATCATTGACCAAACATTCAGGAAGAAAAAAAAACTTTGACAAGTTGTATATGACCGCATTGCTAGCTACGCCAGCGGCTGTCATAATACATAATGCTATCTCAGAGACAGAGAGAGAGAGAGAGAGAGAAGGAAAGGGAAGGTCTTGAAGAGACATCTCTGTCCTAGTAGTGTTGCTTACAGCCAAGTGGGCATACTTTATGCAACTGTGGGCTGGGATTGTGTTCCTAACAGTAAAGCTTCTATCAGGTTGTTTTTACAATGTTACAAGTGTTTCGTAACAGATTCATTATAATTGATTGTCCATTAAGGAGAGAGAGAGAGAGAGAGAGAAAGTGTGGGGGTTTGTACAATGGTCATGTTTTTAAGCAGTTATTTGCCGTGGTGACACTTTATATCTAGTAAATAAACATTAAATAACATATCAGTATGTTATTACATAATTGGCTGCAGTTATTACATTTTCAAAGTTTTTCTTCAGCCGAGTCAATAACATAATAACCATCCAATAATGTAATAACTTTATTGGCAAAAAGGTATTACGTTATTGGTTCAGAAATGTTATTACATTAATGGCAAGTTATTACATTAATGCCTTTATTACATTAAAATTATTATGTTATTGACCATTATTACATTATGTAAGGGATAATGTATAGAACGCCGGTCATTATTGGGAAAATAAGTCCCGACAGGGCGAACCGGACCCCGACGCGCAGCGGAGGGGTCTTGTTCCGCCCTGAAGGGACTTATTTTCCCAGTAATGACCGGCGTTTTATACATTATCCCGCTTATTACACGGCTACTTGCCAAAACGAAATAATAAACTCCCCACGATATGACTTTAGCCTACATAGCCTAGCCTGTTTGTTACCGTTCATCGTGGCATTTGCTGAGAAACAAATAGTTCGCATCAACACACGCTGAACTTGAATCAAACATTCTTTAGAACACAGCTGATCAACCGTCTGCTTTCACTTTTGAATGTTCCAGTCCTTAAGTAGTGATATGAAAGACGTATCAGAAGCACAAAACCCGTTGCCATTGACAGCGGTAATTATATGTTTGCAGCGGTAATTACATGAATATTTTTTACCGTAGAACTTTGGGAAATCCCATTTAAGCCAATGGAGCGTTCTACTTGCCTTGTGAAGAGCCGTGTAATAATGGCTGTTATTACGTTATTGGCTGCTACATCTAGGGCCCATGTGTGTGTACATATGACAGATTGTCTATGAGTGTGCTGCCAGACTCCATAGGCTTTTGTTTTAAAATGAAAAGCCGCTTTTATTGTGAAAAAGGAAGTGGAGACTTTACAGTTCTTACACCAATCAAGAAAAGGAGGCAGAGACACTAAAGAGCTGATTGAACTGCAAGCACATGTTGTGTGAGGGCCCATGCTGTCCAAGTTGGATGCAAATTGGGGACAATTTGATTTTCTGGCCATATCCAGGGATGCTTCTGGTGGGCAAATGGTTTTCTGTTATCAATTAATATTTTGTTGGCTAGGAATGACAATTATGTCAAGCTTATCTACAGTAGATAAGCACTCATGACATGCGCTGTATGTAAGCTCATATGCTGGTTAGCTCATGCAACAGCATGCGAGTAGCTAAGTAGATTCTGCTGCTGTGTTATTTAAATTAAGTTGGAAAAAGAACTGTATGTGCTGCAGATGTTAACAAAATTGGAGGTAATGGCTGTATTTTGTGTAGCTATTTTATCTTTGTTTTGTAAATGGTTTGAACCTACTAACTAAACTAATTTGAAAATACAAATGATCTTCAGTAAAACAAAAAGATGATGATTGTTTGAGTTGATCCATTGAACCATGTAGTTGGCCAAAGCCTTTTTTCAAGTTTGGACAGAAGTCAAGTAAAACTCCTGATAACTTGACAGTTGAAAACCATTGCTGTGTCAATAAATTACCAAAAAGCAACAAATAAATTTGCATCAGAATAGGAATATAGACTGCTTCGTTAAGTTCAGGGACTTGTTGCAGAGGAGAGTTGCTGAACAGCAAGATCATTCCTGAGGCACCAGGAATTAGATTAGTTTGTCTGTCGACAAATACTGTAGATAAACTGAAAGATAAGAAATCTCACAGATCAAAATGGCAAAACATTGGATCAGCTAAAGAAAGAAAGGACAGTTGCTTCAAAGAGGTGCTTCCTCAAGCGGGCTAACTACCTCAGATGGAAAGCAAGTGGTTTCAGGCTGGTGCTAAAAGTGGTACCGCCAGACTCAGAGAACGGCTGGATGAACTGGAGAAAGGTAAAAATCAATTGTTTAACTCAAGGGGAGCTGGAAAATGAGTGTAATTCCCCAAATGGTGGAATATCCCTTTAACTGAGTTGGAGCTTAGAGATGAATTTGCAAAGCTCTCTGCCGATGTAAGGAGAATCATTGAAGCCAGTGATGATTTCAGGGCTGGGCTATTGGCAGATCTCGAAGCCAAGGCAGAAGATGGTGAAGAGGCTTCATAAGGAGCAGATCAGAAGGCATCCAGCGACTGTGACCAAAAGTTTGATGAGGTAAAAACTATTGTTCACACGAACCTTTGGACCAGGTATGGGCAAGAAGTGCTAGAGGCTGTTTTTGAGCAGAAAAGGCCTGTAGACATGCATACACAATACCTATGGAAAGCATCAATTGTGAAGGCTACAAAGTCCATCTAACAGTAGTGGTGGAACTAATCAAGGAATCCTCCAAAATGAATCAAGGAATTTTCAAAAGGGCTCTCAGCCAAGCAAGGACCTAAAAGTAGCCTACAATGACCTTGAGATGAGAAAAGCCTGTGTGAAGTGTGAAACCAGGTACGACTGGACAAATAACAGTAAAAATTAAGCCAATTATACTGTTGACATTTAGTGGCACAGTAAAAGAGATTTCCATTGCTGGAGGACGGACTGGGAAAGCCTTCAAAAGCAGCCAACCGGCTCACCAGAGGTCAAAAAGATCCAGCTTCTTGACAGCGTGGATGAGATGATTGCTAAAGACCTTAGACTGTCAACTAATTGTACAGCTGATGACATCCTTAGAGTGCTGGCAAACAGGTATGGGAATAAGTAAACCATTTATTTAGGAATTGCTGAAGAATTGGAGAAACTCCCACCTGTCAGAGTAAATCAGCCAAGGAAAGTAGCAGACTTAATCAACAAGGCTCTTGCTGAACTTACAGATTTAAGTACCTGTGCAATTAAAAATCCATTGGTGGTATAATCCAAAACGAGCAAACTTTTTGAGTTTGTGAAGAAAGTCTGGTTTGTGTTAATGGTGTAGCCCAGTAATTGGATCACACAACTCAACTATTTTGACATGCCTTCTCACATTCATGAAAAAACAGGAGATCTTTGAGAGGCTGGAGCACCTATGGGTCATCATGGACAAGTCAGAAAAGTCTGATAAAGCAGAACAGAAATTCAACAAAATATGCATAAACTAAAACTATAAAGAAAGGGGATGCCAATGAAGGATGCATTATCTATGGAGATGAGAAGCCCAAAGACTAAGACTGCAAAAGGTTTAAAGGATTGAAGCTGTGCATGCAGAGCTGTGCTTGCAGAGAGTGCTTAGGGTACCATAAGTATGATGACGGCTGCAAAGACATTTACCTGTACTGAAATAAAGACTGCAAGAAGGGTGGCTCCTCAGTGATCACCACATCTTTTTTTATGTCCAAGAGAAGTCAAAAGACGTGACTTTAAGAAACCTCAGAGCAACAATTCATCCAAGGTAAACTGTCCAGCCAAGTCCCAGGTGTTCCTCCTGAGCAAATGCAGGGCAAAAAATAGGAACCCTGATGAACCTGGCTTCGGACAGTAAAAGTCTTTCCATGAGGACAGCTGCTGTCAAATATTAGGAGATCCAAGCCGAGAACCCCTGAGAAACACCATGGTTAAGGCCAAGCATACAGCTGCTAGTCATTGTGACTTCCTGAAGTTGTGGAGGTGGGAGAGCATCGGTGCAGCCTGTGTGCCAAAATGTGGTGGATGCTGTTGTGGGAATTACCAATCTGGAGGGAAAGAGATGACTTGAGCCGAAGAAGAGGAGCTTGAAATCATAAAGGGTGACCTCATGTCATAACAACATACTGGGATGCTAAGTACCTTTGGATTATGGATTCAGCTTGCCTTCCCAATAACAGGAGTGGAGTTGAGAGTGAGACCACCTTGTTAAGAACTGAAAAACGGTCAAGGAAGGAACCTGAGTGCCTCACTGTTTATACAGCTCAAGTCGAAAAAGATTACTGATAACTGGAGAGGACCAGTATGGTACGTGAGCCATTTAGTAATAACACCAAATCTTGACTCACTTGTCACTATTCCAGTGCACCTTGTTTGGAACAGTAGTCAAAAGTTCAAGAGAGAGAGTATGAAATAATGCTGCTGCTAAAAGGCCCAGATGTCTTGAACCCAATCAGAGCCATCCTGCCTAGGTTTAGAGGAGGAGTGCATGCAGCATTGGGAGATCAGGAAGATGCACAACTCAGTTCCTAAATCGCATGCTCATTTTACTCAATTGCATGCTCGTTTTAGTATATAACTCATTGTAGTAAATGTAGTAAATCCCAAAAGACGATGAATCAAAAAGAATATGTCTTAAGAAATTAAACTTTAAAAAGCCCACATCCCATTTAAAAGCGGAAGTTGCTCCCACTTTTAACACAAGGCCTCATGGGACGTAGGACACTAAGGGGCCCAGTTAGCACCACAGGTGTTTGTGTATGTCAAAGTAATAAACATGCTGTTTAAGCAGAATGGTGGTATGTGCATGTACTGTACTCAAGAATGGTCCTCTATGCAAACACGTTTATATGCACACATGGGTGTCACTAAGTGTGTGTGTACATAAATGAGCATGCATGGGTGGGTGTGTATAGCTAGGCGGATAATAGAAAATCATGTAAATAGTGATACAAGCACCAAATTTGGCACAGTTGTTAGGGCATACTTAAAAAAAAATGCCCGATTGGCCACTCAAAAATCCAAGATGGCCACTAAAAATTGACCAGAATAAATGTTTTTTCTCATAGAAATGCATTTCCCCAACAGTAACAGACAGAGGAGGATCAAGGATTCCAACAGTACATCATTTTTGAAAGCTGGGCATACGAGTCAAAAGTTAGGCTACATGCATTAACACGAAATCCAGCCAAAAGGCATGTTTGCTGAATGCAATGCCCCCTAGGTCAAAGGGCACCAAATTATATGTCCGTCCTCGCGATGAATTCACCAGTCCACGTACCAAGTTTGGCTTTGATACATGAAAGTGTTGCTGAGATATGACCTCACTTTCTGTTTGGCGGCATTGCAGCCACCTTCTGACTCTTTTTTTTCAACTTTTCTTTCACTCACACATAAATTCACCAACCACCAAACGTTCTGCCCGTTTGCGATTGAGCATTAGAACTATCCTATCTAGAAACCCGAAATCCAAGAACGACGGTTCTAATTCCAAAGATTGCGACGGAGGTTAGCTACTTCCCTTTCTAGAAACGCACCCCTGGTCGTTGGGAATGAGGCCCATGAAGATGCACTTCTTAGAAGAGTAGAGCAGCATCAGGACTCACACCTCACATGGAAACGCTGTGGGGGAAATGCACACTATTCACATAAAAACTCAACTTTACCCTCTGTGTCTGGGACTTATATTGTTGAGGTGTTTAACTTGCTGGCTAGCTGAAACAGACATTCTGTGAGGCCAGTACAATGCAAAATACAGTCCACACGCATGCACACATAATCTAAATGTTTAGTGAGTATGCATAGCTTTGGATTCGACTTCAATGCATATGCATTACATTCTATATAAATATACAACACAACTACCTCTATTTTTTTTTTAAATATATGTCCTATATTTCTATTTTGATACATACATGTTCTATATTTCAGTCTTGCACTTTAATTTAATGTTTATTGTCTATGGCTATGTCTATGTCTGTATTTAAAGTATGTCTATGTCTGCATGGGAAAGTAAGAAACAAAATTTAAATTCTTTGTATGACCAGTGCATGTAAAGAAATTGACAATAAAAGCCGACTTGACTTGACTTGACTATTGGGATTCATTGAGAAGCACCGATAAAATCCTTTCAGAAAATACCACTTGAACAACACAAGTGTCTTTTAATGGTGCAGAAATCTGTAGAGGAAGTCTGAAAATTTACAGTGACATATCAAAAATGTCACACATAATGTGGAGTCTATCTGAAGCAATCTTGCTGAAGAAAAATATTCCCAAGCTACCTGTGTCAAAACTACAATAACCAATACCTATTCCTTTTCATTATTCTTAATCATGCTTAGTAAACCAAAACATGATCTATTTACTGTACCTGCTAGGAAGGATGTTCATTAAAATGTTCAGAAAGCAAGTTAAAGTAGCTAGTGGACCCGGCCAGCCTAAATATTTCAAGTGTTTGGCCCATGAAATAGCAATACATTCAGTTCAACTATGTGGCTTAAAGGCTAATTAGCTTTGTCTTACGGTTCAGTACGGTTCAAACCACTGAACTGTAAATTGACAGCATTGTAAACCGAATGTTTTAATTGTTTTTGACACCATTATTTGTTCATTAACCTAAGTATACAGTTCAACAACATGGATTTATGCAACAATAGCGGTTATTTGAGATCATTTTTCCACCATCACAAATCTATCATCTTGACAGCCCTAATAGCTGCATAAAAATCTATGCAATTAAATCTGAACAGTTCTAGATTTATAATCTGATCCTTTGTAGATCCAGGACCCAGATTCATCTGACAAAAGCTTGTAATTTCAATCCCATATGCCATCCTCTGTATCAACAACGTATTTCACACGACATAATCCAAACCAGACCACAGATACACTAGAGCCTGTCAATTCTAAGCCTTTAAACCATATCCATTATGGAACTATCCTTGGTGATCTACTCCCCCTAATGGCACAGTGGGTTCACTGCAGAGTCCTGAAGTCACAGGAGCGCAGGCATTGCCGAAGCCCTCAACTCTTGTGGGGTCACTGCTGACTCTTGAAGTCACAGGAGCGCAGGCATTGCTGTTGCCCTCAACTTTTGTGGGAGGAGGTCAACTGTGAAGCGAGTAGAAAACGTTCCCTTCCTTTGGATTGTCCTTCATACTGGGCCACTGATCTTGAAAAAGGGATAAGTTGCATGAAAACCTTTGATCAAAACCATAAACTGTGCCCTCTTGTGACCACCTGAGGCAGTTGCAGCTTCATGTCTTCATGTAAACCAACTTAAAGCAAAGGCAACATGAAGATGAATGAGGCTCAACACATGTAAAACAAATGTCTCTAGAAAAGTTGTGCTCGCCATTTTGCAAAATGTGGTATTTATTGGTCTTTTGATGTGTACAATGGAAAACAGTGGTGTGTGTGTGTGTATGTATAGAAGGGCAACATTCTGTACTCACAAAGCCATAGGCCATAATGCGATAGAGGCCTTTCAGTGACTCCATGTCTTTGTTGGTGAACAGAGACTGCACCATAAACATGTTTCTAGCTCAGCATCGTCTTCAATGTGGAGAGAGTGTGATTGAGTGAGGATGATTAAAACGACTGTGTGAGAGCATCACTCCTGTAACACTGTGCAGTTAGCCCCAGGAAGAGTGTAGTAATGTAAACGCATTACAGTAGTGTCCTATTCAGAATATCAGCTGTTTTGTTATGAATTTAACTCTACAATTGCAGCAATCCACTGCACACTACGGTGTTCAATTTAAGTATAAGTAAGTATAAGTATATATACTCTTTTGATCCCGTGAGGGAAATTTGGTCTCTGCATTTAACCCAATCTGTGAATTAGTGAAACACACACAGCACACAGTGAACTGAAGCACACACTAATCCCGGCGCAGTGCGCTGCCTGCAACAACAGCGGCGCTCGGGGAGCAGTGAGGGGTTAGGTGCCTTGCTCAAGGGCACTTCAGCCGTGGGCTCGAACCGGCAACCCTCCAGTTACAAGTCCAGAGTGCTAACCAGTGGGCTAAACAGTACCAAAACATGCAATGCAAAAGAATGAATACAGGGTGGCAAGTCGCTTCAGTATATCAAAGGTCTGTGGTTATTTCACTGTTACAAAGCTGGATAAAGTAATAAAAAAAACATTCTGTGAAATCTATGTGACCCCAATCCGATTAGGGTCAATTCTGTCCAACACAAACCCAGCATTCACTTGTTTACATAGTTTACAATTACACACCCTTATTATTATTATTATTATTATATCCTCTTCACTGCCATCCTATCTTCTTTATCAATCGTTATAAAGACAATTCCGTCTTTTGACCTAATGGAAGGAGTTAAAGGCTCCTGGTTAATGACAATGGCTTTGAAGTTCAAATGTATGGTCAGAAATTGTTATCTGCTTTTCTGTTATATGAACTTGATTTTTCTCGAGTAAGTAAATGAGTGTAAAGTGTACAGACATGGGTATACATGAAATGACATACTCTCAATGGAGAATGCTACAAAAACAATAAACACAGCTATTCACAGTAGAAAAGCCTGGTGTTTTTTTGAAAGCTACAAAAGCTTTAAATATTTTTCTTTACTATCATTAGTATTTCTTTAACCAGTAGCTGCTGTGGGATGAGCTGCATGATCAGCTTCTGTGGCCACTGGTCAGTGTTTCTGGGAGGAAAAAAACAACAGAAGATAGCAGGTCACCTTGGGCATTGGCTACCAAATATTTGTCACACTGGCATCAGACAAGAGCAGGTGGTGGTGTACTCACAGGTTTTCCCCCTGGTTGACTTGCACCTGGCAGGGCAGGGAGCGTGTGAGTTTAGTATTGGAGTCCATGGAGGCCTTCAGCTTCTACAGAGGGAGATACAGACATGTTAAAGCAGGGTGTCAAAAGGCATGAGGAAGTTAGCATTATAATACAAAGATGTGACCTCCGCACTGACCCCTGAGGTAGTTATGGACGTGTATGATTTATGCCTTAGTGGGGGGTTCCGGAACATGAGCAATCACCCTGGCAACAGCCAAGCACAGCATTCCAAGGGAGGTCGATAGAGTACAGCCTATGGGAAAATAAATTGACCTTGTTCATCTTCTCCCCGTCAATGGTAAATTGATACTGGATCAATACCTGATTAAGCACACCAAGGAGGCAAAAGAAAATGGGCTTCCTCAAGAACAATATGGCCACTGAATTTATAGGAAGCATACCTTCATTAAAGAAACACATGAAGTGAAAGCAACATGTACAGCTTAGCATTTCCAAGCATTACTTACTTACAAAACACTTATTGGTAAACTGATGAATGAATAATGTAAATGTTCATCTTTCATCTCATCTGTCTTAATCAGTTTAGTCAGTGCTTGTCAAACTCTGGCCCATGATTATTTTTCAAAGTCAACTGTCTTTGTAAAACTGTTTTTGTATTTCATGTTCCAGTTAAATTACAGAGCAATTGTTTTAAGCTGAGCTGAGGTGAGCGCTCTAATGTTTACTCATTGTTGATATTGTTTGTAATTTGATTATAATTTTATATTAGATTATATTTGTTTCATTTATTTGTATCATGTGCAGTCAGTTCTGTCTTGAAAATGTGATTGTATTTCAATTGGATTCTTTAAAGAGAATTTTCAGATTTTCCCTGATGTTTGGGAGGGCCACCATGCAATATTGGTCTGTCCAGATGAGTGTTCAGGTAAGCGTTTGTCCACACACACAGCAGGTGTGGCCTGAGATGTCCTTGGGACTCTACAACCCCAAATCAATGGATTCCCATGGCTCCTCCTGACATAAATCACTGGATAACCGCCTTAAGTCAATTAGCCAATCAGTTTTAGTTAACCTCCAACCCACGCCTCCTCTGAGGGCCAGTTCATACATATATCAGGAGGAACACACACAGAGACATCTTCCAACCAGCTTTTCCACTAATTTTTCAGCTAATAATGCAGCTGGCAAGATTAATCAGACTCCAGTCAATCAAGGCCATTGACCCAGTTTTGAAAACAAATTAAGATGCAATTTCCCAAATCATAAACTGGATAACAAACATGCACAAGAATGCTAAAGGAACATACTGTACATGTCAGCTGTGTAAAATAACAGTGTACATCAGAGGAACTGACGGTGATGTCTATTTCAAAGACTTAAAGGGGGTAGCTACTGTTAACAAACGGTAAATGTACTGTATGTTGATGATTTTTTCACAGTAGGCCTATACAGAAGAATCTCTCACCCCCCTGCTCCAGGCAACAATCGTATTGGCTCATTGCAGCTGGCCAATAGGGCTGGTGCCAACCTGAGCCACAGCCACACCGGGCTGAACGAAAGAAAAACACAAATAGACAGAGGGGACAGGGGTGGAATGAGGCTAAAAGGATAGCAAGAATAGAATATAGATATAGAACAGGATAGATAGATAGAATAGCTAAAAGGGAGCTATAGGCCTAGGCTACCTGGAACAACCCAATTTTAATTATACTAAGTTAGGCTAACAGTTTCGAACCGGGTTATTAAATCCTCTTATCTAACTCTGAGGTAGACAGCAAATAAGCTAATATCCCAAAAAGTTGGCATATCCCTAGCATGACATTGTCATACTCAATTCTAGTCTAGAATATGAGTCTGATACTGCTCCATTGGGATGTGATATTGGTGCGTGTTTCAACCAATACAGGGTAGCTTGGAAAGTGATGCTTGCCCAACACTGCCTGGGGCAAGATGGTCTGGCTGGAGGGGGGCAGTCTGACTCCGCCCACTGAAGGAAGCGTGGGCTGATTGCCAAAGGGGGGACCCGTGTTCATCATACCAGGGATGAAGGGGGCTTCTGCAGGATTACAACAAGGCAGATTACAGATATGATCATATGCTGCAATGTCATATAGAGAAGGTGGAAGAAAAATAATTTCTTCCATGTGACCTGGACAGAGAGAAAGTTGGAGTGTCAAAGAGTCAGAGTGTGTGTGTGAGAAAGAGAGAGAAGAGAGAATGTGGAAGCGCAAGATAATTAAAGAAGGAAAAAACTCTCAAGGGAAAGAAGGGGAGAGACAATTAAACAAAGAGATGGGAGTTGGCTGTCTACTCTGATCAAAAGTTTACCCTAAATGTTTGGCCTGATACACACCCTGGTTTAATTGGCTATTACGGGTAAGTTTCGACACCTGTGATATGCTTGATTGTACTTGTGCCTGTGTATATAAAGTCAATGAGTTTCGTAACACCCCCAATTATCACCACTTTTGTTCAGAAATCCTAAAACAACGATGTTTTTTAACACTTCAAAATAACATTTACTAAATGAACGTTACATTTTTCAGTAGCCATAGATGTGTAGATTTGAACAAAATCTGGTTTGGTTCTTAACGGGAGCATTTACTGCCTGAAATATCCGATTTTGTTTACCACGCTCGGAGTTATAGTGCTGGCCTGATGGGTCGCCTATTTACACCGTTTCAACGGCACATGAACGGTTAGACCGAGAATTCTCGACATGAAATTAAAATTCCACTGGAGCTTCAAGCGGTTGTGTACACGCAGACTTACAACACTGTTTACAGCTGTTCGAGTCACGGTAAAATGTCATTTTTGGTACATAGCTAATTTAGATACACCTATGGTGTGGGTGGTTGCGTTTCTTTAGGAGTCCGCTGCCTTGGTTTGTATAGAAATGGATATTAAGTGACACTTACGGCTCCTACACACAGTTGCGTTCCGTCAACGCATTCCAGTGGGTGTTCCCGACGGTAGCTATGCAAATGACTTGAAGTAATGTGATTGGCTTGATTGGCCGGTACCGTCTGTCGGTGCAGCACCAGCTGAACTTCTCAACGCGAGCTACGGGAGAAACGCGACGCAACGGACCCACAATTCTGTTCGGCAACAGATGACGTGAGCCCATGTAAAGTGAATGGGATGCGTCTCCAGCAACGCAATGCACGCAGCTGTGTGTAGGAGCCGATACACGCAAGACGGTGGAAATACGGGACCGACGGTAATAGGGGGAGTTCCGATAGCTCTTGTGAAACTTCTGCATATTCCACCCTGCACTGACTTTGCTGGGTAAAAAAAATTGTGAGAAAAGGTAGTGCTGTATAAATTAGAACAAAGATATAAAAAGGTATAGTAGTGTTTTCAGTAGGCCTATATCGAACTTCTACCGCTGCACCATCGAGAGCATCCTCACCAACTGTGTCACTGTATGGTATGGCAACTACTCTGCTTCCGACCGGAAAGTACTTAAGTACTTTAAACATATATGCTAAGTACAGTAATAGTATACATTTGAAAACAGTATATAATGGTTAATATGATTAATTTATAAACTTTCATGTTTTCTAGTATTATCTATACGGACCTGGCTTTTACCATAATCAACCGTTTTGTTGAGCATGTTTTCAAAAAATGATTTGACCATGAAAATATGTATATATTTTTAGTGTAAGTTAATACTAGCCTGGGTGTTCCCATGCTGCCTTGCGCGCGATTTGATTCACGCTGCTAAGGCAGCCTGGAGACCATGGAGCAAATTTTCGCCTGAGATAGGGGACCAATCACAGAACAAGGGGGAAAGCAAGATGATGAGCTATGCACAGACGCATTTGATAGACATCCGTGGCACCCAATAAACGGATCTGGGCATTTTTTTCAAATACGAGAAAATTAACGTTTGGTTCCCAGACCACTTCTCATTGAGCCAGGCTAAGTTAATACATGTGTTATTCCACTTCATTTTAACATAATAATGAAGAAAAAAAAGTCTTACTTTTGAAAACTTGGTAGATATGACTCCACAAAATATGGCTGAAATTGTGTAAATTAATTTCTTAAATCGCGCATGATGAGAAGGTGTGGCCTTCGACATTACAGAGGTACTGAGCAAATATTTTGTGCTTAACATGTAGTAGGCTACTCAAGTGGTAGATATGGCTCCATATGTTTGAAGATATGGTGTCTTAAAGTGTGCTCTACCAAACAGTTGAGCAGGCAGTTAAAGGGTTATAGTTTTATTTGAATCCCATTAAAATAAAAGTAATTAAAAATAAAAGTTGCCTGATCACATGCTTTCTTAAAAAAGAACAATACACAATTTACAAATTCTGCCAAGGTATGTTAACCTATGGCGATGCATGATATGATTTATTGATTTACAATAAAACATATTTTAATTGAGCTGAAATGAGTGAGAGGGAATGGGAGAGAGAGAAAAAGCAAAAGACTTACGGTTCCTCTGGTTATTGGCAGCCTCTACAGCCATGGCGGCTGCGGCAGCATTGAGTGAGGGAGGTGCCTGAGGGAGGGGCGATGGTGGGCACCAGAGGGGAGAGGATGATTAGCGGCACATTACACAAAATAATGGACACACACCTCCCCACTTGAGCAAATTAAGCTATCCACAAAATAAGCTACATCGTTTGGCCCTCCTGCTTCAATCAATTAAGCCACTAACCCATTTAACACTCTAACCCAACTTCTCCACTTCTGCAGCTGCAATGCAATTCACAGATCTTATAGATCTCGTAAGTACCTGGTATGGATGATTTGGGTTGATTTGTTCAGGAGCTACCCTCCCCCTCACTGTCCAGAAAGCAGTCACACAGTTAATGTGTTTTATTTCATTGATGAGGAATGCTATTTGCATTTTCTCTTTTGGGAATTAAGAATATTGCACTTTGTTTTGGTGATTTAGCATATGGTTGATTCACTAGTTGACGCCACTCTACAAATAAATCGTAGTGATATAGGGTAATGGCCTTCCCCCTTCTAAAAGTCAAAATGCCATAAACATTTCATGATTTTTGGAAAAACTGTTTTTGCCCAAAAAACGCTATTGCCCAAAAAAAACTTTGAGCCTTAATCCCATTCAGAAAGAGCTAGCAGGACAGTAAATTCACACTTACCTACCACCTTATATGTTGGGGCTACATAGTTTAATGTATAAAATAAATCACATTAACCAAGTCCTCTCCATGCCTTACTCCTACAACTCCTTGTAAACTGCATGTCATACATCTCCTCCCCAATACAACAATGTACACAGTAGGGATGTAACGGTATGAAAATTTAACCTCACGGTTATAGTGACCAAAATTATCACGGTTTTCGGTATTATCACGGTATTTCTAAAAGTGTGTTTAATATGTTCAGAAAGCACTGATAGGCCTACACAAGCTGAAATAGTTTCAAAAAGTGTCCCGTTCACTTTTTTTCTTCATGCTTAATTGGCTATGTGCTTATAGCTTAACTTACCCCATCATAACTTGGAGTTTGCTATTTCTGTTATTTGGACGCAATGAGTGAGAACAAAGTAAGCGTTCAAAATAAAACTTTAGGCTACTGTATTCTCCTGATAACGTGAGTGGAATGGATTTAATGTGGACGTGAACATAAAAAGACGCTGAGTGGCTACATGATACAGTGCACATTTTGCGGTGAAAAAGTTCCACCTTTTAAAATCAGGTGTAGCCTAATCCGAATCGTAGTTAAAACCATCAATTAGACAACAGAATCAGTAGGATACCAGTTTTGTTCCATTGTACCAGGCCTACTGTATGTCAAAAGCAGGCTCGGATGAAGCTGGGAAGGATGAAACACATGGTTTCCACACCGCGGTAATCAACAGTGATAATTATGATGTTTGAAATGAAAACGGTAATTATTATCGTCAACATTTTTATCGCGGTTTACCATTATACCGGTAATCGTTACATCCCTAGTACACAGTCTGAACTGCTTAATGTGTTGAACATGTGTGTGTTTGTGTGTGTACAAACTTTTGTGCACTGATTCACTAAGACAGGTCTAAAGGGTTATTCAAGCACTAGATTCTTTCACATATTGTCAGACTAGTGGAATTTGTATTGGTTTTGTTCCATGCGTTTCCTTGAAGTGAAGCTTTCTTTTAAAAACACACAGGCACCAGGAGACATTCCCGCTCCTCTCTATCTACCTAACTGTCTGAAGTCACTCATCTCTTTCCAAGGTTCACAGGAATTTTTTTTATATCTTCACCTTCTTACCTGCTGGCAACAATATCATTTTTGCACATCGAGGACCTTTATTGGGTGAAATCAAAATAGCCTCTAGTAGGCTACTGTGCTAAAATGCCATAATAATAATAACAATAGTGGCAACAATATGAATGTTTCTTCATCCATCGCTATTTAAATATCAGATGAACGCCTGCTCCCTTGCCTTCACATACACATGTCCCCCTCTTTCTCCCTTTTTTAATTTGCCTTTGCCTCTATGTCCTCTCTATCTCTTTTAGACCTAGGGGGTATTCCAAGTATGTGGTTTAGTGACAAACCTGGGTAAGTTAACTCAGTAAGTGGTAAACCTCCTACAACAACAGCCCTATAGCATTGCTTTGTTTGGAGAATGAAGCCATGCAGCTCTTCTATTAGGAGGTTTACCACTTACTCGGAGTTAACTTACCCAGGTTTGTCAGTAAACTGCGTACTTGGAACACCCCTCTGGTGAAATGGGTTTCTAAAAGAGTGAAAAACAACTGCAAGGAGAGAAAAAAATTCAGCGCTTGCTCTGAAATCCAAAAGTATACATGACTGGAAGAAGCATCTCGGTGGATTGACTTTATTAAACCTAGAGTTTACACCGTATATGGTCTGATGTGGAAAGTCATCGAAACACTGTGCACTGGCAGATGATATTCTGAAGATGACTAGTCGTTTTCATGATGGCTCTTAATGTCCCAAGCTCATCATTGAAGCAAGCACTATGAAACAGTACATGTGTGAGAGAAAGTCTTTTCCCATGAAGGGAGCAAAAACACATTGATTTGATTGATTTTTTTTTTTTAAAAAGAAAAGGAAATAAGAAAACTATATAAAAAAGGCCTGATGGGCATTGAAGTCCATAATGTCTCTGCTTTAGATAAGGTCCATAAGAATCTCCTCATCCATGACACCAGACACTGGTGGTATGCCAGGACCTTGCGAGACAGGTCCACGAGGTCCTGCCGTCATCAACATCTGACCTGAGAAAAAGAAGTAAAAGAAGTGAGAACAAGTGTGTAGTAATATGTTATGATGTGTTATGCGTTTATATATGCTTAAACTGAAGCCAATGTGTCGAGTGAGACCTTGCCGACTGTCTCCTGAGATACCTTCAGACATTAGGTGAACGACTCTCAGATCAGTTCTCAGATCAGGCCCCCCCATCCAGATCAGAGCACTTAATCTAGTGCTGGCTGAGCCCGGACTGAACTGAGCTGAACTGGCTCTGGACCTGATTCAAGATCCGTTTCTGGCACTCAGGGCTTTTTCACCACCAGGGCGCCCAAGAGGGGGTTAGGTTAGAGCTGGGAGAAGCAGGTGCTGATCCTAGGTGATAGCCTGCAAGCTGACTGCCTGTGTGTGTGTGTGTGTGTGAATTGTTCTAATTTTACCTGGGAGCTGCTGCCTCCACTGGGCCTGCATGGGAGCGCCCCCTCCTGGTGTGGGGTGGACCATCTGCTGGCCCAGGCCTGACAGCCCCGGGAGCATGCCCTGCATGTGACCCACTCCAGGCTGCTGTAGAGGGGAGAGAGAGAGAGAGAGAGAGAGAGAAGCAGAGAAAGAGAAGGAAAGATGATGAGATGAGGGAGAAGGTGGGATTTCAGTTTCTCTCAAACCCACTTCCCAAAAGTGCTTACCGGCTGTTGTTGGCTCAGGAGGAGGCTCCGAAGCTGTGGATTGGCTCCTGGGTTGGGGAGGCGGAGCATGGCGCCCGGCTGGGGTTGTCCCTGAGCCACCTGGTTGGGCGGGGCGCCGCTGACTGGGGGTTGCTGATTGGCTGTGGCCGCGGCTCGCATTGTCAGCTAAGAGAGAGAGAGTGTCGGACAGAGGGAGAGTTTAGCCCCAAAAGAGTGGCATACGAGAAAGAGATAGCTGAAAAGGGCCAGCGCTGTGCAAGGCGGTGCATTAAACAGGCCTGATAAGCACACGAAGCAGGAGGACGAGAGTCCGACATGCAGCCTGAGAGGGACTAGGGGCAGGACTGGTGTTGAGACCAAGCTAAGAGTGATTGCCAGGGTAAGCTGGTAGCCACTCACTTGGTGTGTGTGTGTGTGTGTGTGAGGATGCATTAAAGTACAAAGCACTCCAAGCCTGGTTGTATATGTGCATGAGTATGTATGAGTGTGTATGTATTTATGTGTATGTGTGTGAATGTGCATATGTATGTTTCCAAACTTGTCGGAGTTACCACTGTGTATGCGATTTATTTTAATATATTCTTTGAGTGTATGTCTGCTCTCTGTATAATATATCCAGGAAAGGGCACTGGTCAGTAAACCTCAGATGGTATGGAAATCAACGAGTGGGAGGGAAAGTGAAAGAGACAAAATCTGTCATTGGATCATATTATTTATACCAACACGATTCCCTGTTGTAACAGCCTCTGTTAATGTAGCTGCATGTTAATGCACATTTTCATAAAAAGATACAGCTTAAATAAAATACTGTGTTTAGGACCAATTCTTCACAACAGCTAGTACAGTGTAGCTAAATCTCAACTCTAATTGGCAGCGATGGCAGTGTCAGCTAGTTTGAAGAAGACAATGTTATCCACAGCAAGAACACCACACACACTAGTTGTTGCAGATGCACATCAGTTTATGTTCTCACAACAGTATTTCTGCTAAACTAGTACACATATGTTTTGGGCATGTGTCTGCTTTTATGGCTTTTTCGTTTGTGTATGTGTTTTTGTGTGTTATGTGTGTCCATGTGTCTATGTTTGTTTGTGTCTGAGTATGTACGCAGGTTCTGTGTGCGCATGCGAGTGTGTGTGCGAGGTTCTGTGTGCGCATACGAGTGTGTGTGTGTGTGTGTGTGTGTGTGTGTGCGCGTGTGTGTACATGCACACATGCTCTATCTCACCATGGTATTCTGTCTCTGCTGGTCCTCCATCATAGTGACCTGACTAACAGGCGGCATGCCCACCACCACAGACTTGGGTACGATACCGGAGGAGAGAGGAGGAGAAGAGAGGAGAAGAGAGGCAAGAGAGGCGAGAGGCATGGTGAGAGGAGGGGAGGAGGAGGAGGGGGGTTAAGGAGTGGCAGGGAGAGAAGGAAAGAAGGGAAGAAAAAGAGGTGCAAAGTGAGGAGTTAACAAAAGGCATGCAAGTTCCATCCCAGGACAAAAGGGGGAAAAAACAGCGGCTGATGAGACGTGAGGATCCAGTGAAGGGGTGCAGCACGCGGCAGAAGGGAGTGGAAGAACTTCAGAACGTGTGAGGGAAAACAAAACTGTGGAACTGTGGAGAACTCAAGAACGCTGGAGAATGCATGAGAGAACAGTGGAGACGTGCAGAACATGTAGGAAACAGGGAAACTGGCATGTGATCAGGTGTGTGTATGTACATGCATGTGTGTGTGTGTGTTGGGGGTTACCTGCTGTTGTACGTTGCCGTGGGCACCCTGGAGAGCACCAGGTGCACGGTTGAGGAAGTTCTGATTGGGCGGCACCTGGCCCTGCTGCATCTGTGCCGCTGGATTTAAACCCTGCCATAGAGAGGCTCAGTCAGTAACACAGGTGTGTGTTTGAGTGTGTTCAACCAATCCATATGCTGTGTGCACACATGCAAGAGTGAACAGGTTTATCTGAGAGCACAAACATATAAATAAGTATGTATTCATCTATACAGGTGTATCTATTTATATGTGAATTTAAATGAACACCAGTGTGTGAAGGAATGAGCACAGATGAGTATGTGTGAGTATGTGTGTGTGTGTGTGTGTGTGTGTGTGTGTGTGTGTGTGTGGGTGTGTGTGGGCTGTCAGTTTACATTCAAAAATCGATTGCACAATTGATTGGACTCACAAACAAGCAGAAAAAGAAAAAAAAAGAATTCCAAAAGTGCAGTAGGCATTGCAAAAGCTAAAAAGAAAATTTCCCACCAATTGTACGCATTAGAAACAGCCTATAGGCTAGTTTCAATTGTTTTGCTGGTGTTATGCCAAAAAATGGAGGACAACGGCAATCAACCTGTGTGACATGAGAGACGAGTGATAACCCCTAATAACTTGAGGAGTTAGATATGGAAGCACTTTGGGTTTTGGACTGTAGATCAAACTATGGAGAAGGAGAAAGTGGTATGCCAACTGTGCAATCGAGTTCTTACGTTGGCAAAATTTGTTTGACATTTCTAATCATAACACAGCCATGTTGAGGCCTGCAGTAATGTTTTCATTGATGTTATGGCAGTCCACTCTGCTTATTGTTTTTCGAGAATGTTGCACTCCTGTTTGTCATTGTGCACGAAACTTCATGCCAATAAATCATCAGAAATATTGCTGGCTTGTGCGTCTTCAAGCGTCCACTTTACGTTTGTCCTAATGCCTGTTAGTTGCCTGTGGATTGGCCTATATTTTTTCACAAAAGTGACAGCCCTAGTGAGTGTGTCTGTGTGTGTGTGTGTGTGTATGTCCTCACCACTCTTTGCTGCTGTTGCTGCTGGTGGTTCTTGTGGTTAGTGATGACCTGGCGGATGCCATTGACGAAGCCACTCTGGTCGTTGGGGATGAGGCCCATGAAGATGCGCTTCTTAGAAGAGTAGAGCAGCATCAGGACCCGAACCTCACATGGAGCGCTGTGGGGGAAATGCACACAGCCCGCCTGCAGGCACACACACACACACACACACACACACACACACACACAATCAAAGGCTATATTCACATTACCAGGCCAAACCTGAATTTTTTTGTTAATATGACACATATCTAATATTTTCATAACGTCACGTGAAATCAAACTTTTTCAATTCTAATTTGGGCCGCTGACGAAAATATTTCCAAGCTACCTACATCACTGAATTTTTTTTTTAATTTATTGGCTTCATCTATGCTATAGTATTCCTTGATCAAGACTTGATATGTGCCATCTTCTGTATCAACAACATTTCACACAAGTGACATAATCTGAACCAGAGGACAGGGACATACATAGAGGCTGTCAATCCTGATCCTTTATGCCATGTCCACTATGAAACTAACTTTGGTGACATACTCCCCCTGGTGGCACATTTAAGTCACTGCAGCCGTGTCCTGAAGTCACAGGAGTCCCTATCATGTGATCCCATTGTCCATCGAACTCGTCTTACGAGTAGTAAGTTGTCAAAAAAAAACGGAAGTTTCACAGTGGGTCTGTGAGTGTGTCATAAGAGTGCAACAGCTGTACTCACAAAGCCATTGACCATAATGCGATAGAGGCCTTTCAGTGACTCCACATCTTTGTTGGTGAACAGAAACTGCACCATACGTGAGTTTCTGAACAGTGGCCCCAGCGTTGTCTGTCAGAGAGAGAGAGAGAGAGAGAGAGAGAGAGAGAGAGAGAGAGAGAGAGAGAGAGAGAGAGAGAGAGAGAGTAAAAAAGACTGTATTGAGGAAACATGGGAATCAGCCCCTGCAAGTCATGATCACTCCCTGTAACACTGTGCTGTAGTAATGCCCCAGAAACAGTGGCCTATTCTGTCAGATTCACAATGTTTATATCCAAAAAAATGCCACAATGCACTGCAAACTATTTCTCCAGCATGCAATGCAAAACAAATACAGGGCTGTAATTCACTTGTTTACAAAAGCTGCTTGAGTTCCATCAAAGTCTACATCATCTGACAAAGCTGGCCAAAGTAAGACAAACAAACAAATAAATTGTAAACAAACAAAAATGAATGTATAATGCATGTGCATCCATGTAATTAAGGTTGACCGTATTGTCCAACACAAACCCAGCATTTACTTGTTATAGTACTTTAGTCATGCATGTATGGCTCTTAAGGCTTTTATCATTATATATTCTTTATCGATATTTATTTATAGAGATAATTACTGCTTTTGACCTAACAGAATGAGTGAAGGGCTCTTGGTTAAAGGGACACCAGGCAACGTTTTTGTGTTAATTAATCATCTTCGTAAGTCGGTATATGGTTAAATGACTCATTACAGGGCGAATGAAGACTCTCTCACCACACCCCTACTGTCTGTAGGAAGAATATCCCACTTGCAAGTTCAGTGTATCGTACCCGCCAACCTTCAGTCTCACAAAGTGAGACTGAAGACAACGTGAGAAGCAGGATCAGTTTACATCCTGCATTCACAGCACAGAGGCAGGCTAACGAAATGCAAGCGATTGTTGCACACGTGTGTATAATGGCTGAGCCAGCGAAGAAGCAGCGAAAACCCTTGACGGAAGATGCAAAGAAAAGGAAAAGAGCTTCAGACCGAGCGAGGGCTCGCACATGTATCAACACGTACAGACGCTAGGGGGAGTTTCGTAGAGAAAAAGCATCAGGCTTGCCTGGTGTCCCTTTAATAACAAATAATGGCTAGGTATGTATGGGCAGAAATGGTCCGCTTTAAAGCTGCAGTTGGCAAGATTTTTTTGATCGTATTCACTGAAACCGACACTATGCTCCGACAGAACAACAATCCGTCAGACTTGCCAACTGCAGCTTTAACATCTAAGCTTCTACATAGTGAACTTGATTGATTTTTCTCTAAGGGAAAGACTGAGTGAGTAAGCAAGCGTAGGTGTACAGGTGTGGGTTTACATACACATTAAATTACATATTCTCAATAGTAATAACGAGCATGGAAACATCTTTATCATCTTTAAATCCAAGCTGCAAGTACATTATGAGCTCATTAGCTATGCAACTCAAATGCTTTTTTATCACCTCAAAAACATTGCAAATGCATAGCCTTTTCTCTCCCAGGCTGATACTGAGAGATTAGCGAAAAGCGAAAATCGAATAGCCTAGGCTGCCTTGAATATCAAACGTGAATGCTATTTTACCGCAGTTCTTGCCCTCCTCCTGCAATGTATCCATGACAGTCACTGTAAGCTGCTTTTAGCACATGCACAAATGCATTCTCTTTCTCTTCTCACTGCATCTTAGCATCGATTTAAACATTGCAACCACTCCACGATTCACCTACCAGCCAAACCATGAGGTGGTCCGTATGGATCAACTATGGTCCACTCCACCCCTAGTATTCATTATGCCATATTGGTCTCTATTTTGTTCATTTTTATCGTAAATAATCCCAGGCATTTCTGAACTGTTTTGCTGTGCTACTGTTAAACACCTTGTATTGCAGTTTAGGACTATAAATAAAATGTGACTGATTGACTTACATCCATTGATTGAATGGTTGATTTATTAGAGCCCTATTACATATTTATTGTTGATATCTTATTTTACCAGTAGCTGCTGTGGGATGAGCTGCATGATCAGCTTCTGTGGCCACTGGTCAGTGTTTCTGGGAGGAAAAAAACAACAGAAGATAGCAGGTCACCTTGGGCATTGGCTACCAAATATTTGTCACACTGGCATCAGACAAGAGCAGGTGGTGGTGTACTCACAGGTTTTCCCCCTGGTTGACTTGCACCTGGCAGGGCAGGGAGCGTGTGAGCTTAGTATTGGAGTCCATGGAGGCCTTCGGCTTCTACAGAGGATGTTAAAGCAGGGTGTCAAAAGGCATGAAGAAGTTAGCATTATAATACAAAGATGTGACCTCCGTCTGCACTGACCCCTGAGGTAGTTATGGACTTGTATGATTTATGCCTTAGTGGGGGGTTCCGGAACATGAGCAATCACCCTGGCAACAGCCCAGCACAGCATTCCACAGTGCAGGGCACAGCCTCCGGCAAAATAAACTGACCTTGTCCATCTCCTCCCCGTCATTGGCAGATTGATAATGGATCAATACCTGATTAATTGCCCTCCTCAAATGGCCCTCCTCAAAGAAAAATATGGGTACTGAATTTCTAATCTACATGCCTTCATGAAAGAAGCATCAGGCAAAAACAACATATGGTTGCCTAGCATTTCCAAGTTATTGTTTCGCCATCATTTTTGAAACAGTGGACTGAAGAAAAGCTCCAACAGGAATTAAAGAAATGAAATGAATTAACCGATTAACCAAATTAATGTAAGAATTAGAATGAAACAAAACTGGTTCTCAAGAGTGAAAACGGAGCAGTTTAATAAATAATAACAAAAAATACAATTAAAACGTTTGGGTTGGTGTTCAGCACACACAGCAGGTGTGGCCTGAGATGTCCTTGGGACTCTGCAACCCCAAATCAATGGATTCCCATGGCTCCTCCTGACATAAATCACTGGATAACCGCCTTAAGTCAATGAGCCAATCAGTTTTAGTGAACCTCCAACCCACGCCTCCTCTGAGAGCCAGGTCATACATTTTTCAGGAGGAACACACACAGAGACATCTTCCAACCAGCTTTTCCTTTCAAACTAACAATGCAGCTGGCAAGATTAATCAGACTCCAGTCAATCAAGGCCATTGACCCAGTTTTGAAAACAAATTAAGATGCAATTTCCCATGTCATAAACAGGATGAAAAAGTGTCAACTATGTAAAATAAAAGTGTACTTCAGAGGAACTGACAAGTGATGTCTATTTCAAGACTAAAAGGGTATTTTCACTGTTAATGTACAGTAAATCTACAGAAGAATCTCTCACCTCTTGCCACTCCAGCACCCCGCTCCATGCAACAATCTTATTGGCTCCTTGCGCTTGGCCAATGGTGCTGGCGCCAACCTGAGCTGCAGCCACACCCGCCTGAACAAAAAAAGACACAGACGGATAGAGGGGGTGGGGTGGGCAGAAGGAAGAGATCACAGTGAGGATGAGAACATGGCGGATAAAGAGTGCTGGTTCTCTCTCAGAGGAAGGTGCGAGTGAGGAGTGAGGAGCGCTGACACACTGACCATGCTCATGGCTCCTACCATGCCAGGCTGTGAGGAAGGAGGAGTCTGCTGATTGGGCCCTGGCTGCTGTTGGGGAACTGGCTGGGGCTGCTGATTGGGCACGGGCTGCCCAGGGGGTGGGACCTGCGGCTGTTGTTGTTGCGGAGGTGGGACCTGTTGCTGGGGCATCAGAGGCGTGGAGACGGTGGTGACCGTGGCCAAGCTGGGCTGGCTGGAGGGGGGCAGTTTGACTCCGCCCACTGAAGGAAGCGTGGGCTGATTGCCGAAGGGGGGAACCGTGTTCATCATCGCAGGGACTGCAGGATTACAACAATGCAGATTACAGATATGATTATGTCCGTTAAGTGTTTGAACTCCTTACATGGAGTATGGAGTTCACGCCTATGGTATGCTGGCTCTTATACTCATCTTCTTCCAACTTTTATTTTCTCTGCTTACTAAAGATATAGTATTTGCTTACTAAAGATATAGTACTTCAAAAAAGAGAGAGAAAACGTGTGAGCGAGCGAGAGAGAGACAGTAAAACAGAGAGAAAGACAAAAACAGAGAGAGAGAGAGAGAGAGAGAGAGAGAGAGAGAGAGAGAGAGAGAGAGAGAGAGAGAGAGAGAGAGAGAGAGAGAGAGAGAGAGAGAGAGAGAGAGAGAGAGAGAGAGAGAGAGAGCGCGAGACTTACAACGGTTCTTCTGGTTATTGGCAGCCTCTACAGCCATGGCGGCTGCGGCGGCGGCAGCATTGAGTGAGGGAGGTGCCTGAGGGAGGGGCGATGGTGGGCACCAGAGGGGAGAGGATGATTAACGGCACATTACACAAAATAATGGACACACACCTCCCCACTTGAGCAAATTAAGCTATCCACAAAACAAGCTACATCGTTTGGCCCTCCTGCTTCAATCAATTAAGCCACTAACCCATTTAACACTCTAACCCAACTTCTCCACTTCTGCAGCTGCAATGCAATTCACAGATCTTATAGATCTCATAAGTACCTGGTATGGATGATTTGGGTTGATTTGTTGGGCAGCCTGGGAGGTTGCACCAATAGGAGGCTGATTTCCAGCCATAGGCTGAGGGGGTAAAACTGGCTTGAGGGATACGGCCCCAGCACTGCTTCCAGCAGCTACTAGAAAAGGTAAAGACAACATAAACAATTTCTGAGAATTAAAACCAACATGTGGCTATTAACCTGCTCAGTCAGTTTAATTGCTTAATTAAAGGCTTACAGCTTGATTTACATCGGATAAATATTGGAATGGAAATTCAGATAACAAACAATTACCCATGCTGATGCAAATCATAGACGGCGCAGTTTGATAATTCTTTGAGGGGTTGTCATGCATGGGAATGAAAACCCCTGCAATGACTGCATCAAGGGCTACACATACATTCACACTAACAGCTTCGTTAGACTGAGAGAAGCTTTCTTACAGCTAACTAGCTAAATCAAGTTGACAACCTCTTCACCAAAGGCAATCTAGTATTGCATTTTAAAATTACCAACACATTGGGATCCAATACATAACTAAACATCAATTTGTAAAACTGTCTTTTTTTTCTTGATAGAATGTGGCCATGTGAAGGACAGCTTTGGGGCCATGAATACTAATTTGCTGAATTCGTCAAGCCCATTTCTGAATCACCCAAAACCCAGAAAGCAATCACAACCGCTTATCAGGCAAGGGGCAATGACAAACAGAGGAGCACGATTAGAAGCAATGTTGAACACAACCAATGGCTGATGGCAACAGTATTTAATACAGAAGTGTATCTTCCTTGGAATTGAGCAAACAACTGTATTTAAAACCTTTGGTTGAAAGAAAGCTGTATTGGCAATACTTCCATAAAGGTTTGGTAATTTCCCGGCTGGTTATGCCCCTTGAAAATCGGAAGTGAACAAAGGATTCCCTCATTTTAGAATAGGTCTAGTTTCAGCCAGGCCAATATAAAATGTGTTTGAGCTGTAAACTAGATTATGACTGAACTGTGATGAAACACATCAATGCAAGTTTAAACACTGACAAAATTCACAGTTTTTTTTTTCCGATTTAAAAAAATCACATATCATTTAAAAAAAGATCCACAGTTAAAAGTACCCAAGGTCAATGCAATGAATTATGCAGTGGGTGGAATTAGGCTTAAACTCTAAGGGCTCTATCTTGCGCTATTGACTTTGTATACTCGCGCTGTTGTCTTTCCTATTTTGCAGTCAGCGCATATTGGAATTTTCCCTCCACAGGTACATGTATGCACGGGGGCGCGTTTCAGCAAAAGAGGGGGTGTTCGCTAAAAGGTCGGTTGATATTTTGCAGTTTCAGAAAACAATTCCGCCACAGACCAGGAACCTCCTGGTCTAAAGTCAGTGGTGCAAATTCAGGTGCTATTTTAAGGGTGCATGGATGGCCACAGGCCTGCAGGAATTAATGCTATGCACACCGATCTACAGACACCCTGTGCACAGATGGAAACATTCAAACCCTTGATAATATTTGTCCGTTTCCCGGGTTTGTTCGTGCATTGGTCAACTAAAAATTTAGTAGCCTATATAGTACATCTACATGCAATATCTTTACAACAACAACGCCTAATTACGACCTATTAATTTGGACAACTTTATACAGCCCTATAAAGGCTAAAGTTACCTTTAGTTTTATTCCAATTTACCGTTGTGTATGGCTTTAAACATCATGTGCGCTTTAAAATCAGCCTATAAGCATTATTCCAGCCAGGGCTCCAGACTAACTTTTTGCACTGGTTGCACTGGTGCGCCTAACTTTTTTTCTTAGGTGCACCAGCACAAAAGTTAGGTGCACCCAAATTTTCAACCACATCGCATTTAACACCGCAGCAGGTTCACTTTTTTTCCTTAATTACTGTCCTATATAGGTTGTCCTATGACTTATGATTTACAATTCTACAAGAAAAGTAACTTAATGAAGTGTTGGTGCTTTAAGTGCTTCACTGAGCTGAAATTTAAACTTAAAACATCTCAAGATGAATTAAATAAAAATAACAGTGAGTAAATTAACAGTGCACGTCTTTTAAGGGCTTCAAACTGCACATCTCATGGCTCAATGTCTTACATACTATCCTTCATGATCTTTAGGCCTTGGCTAAACCAGCTCGCCATGCTAGCATCTTCCATAGAAATGTATTTGAGCACAATTCAAAGAGATGTTCCAAGTAGCCTGGGGGATTTTTATGTGATTTTGCGATGATGATTGCAATAATCATTTGACAGCCCCACAATGCAATTAACTTTTTAATTTTAGTATTTTTAAATGTTCAATAAGAACATCACTATGGTTAATGCAGTAATGAAATGGTAGGCCTATTATTATAGGCTATTGCAAATGACTTGCCATGCTCCATCTAAATGTGTCCATTCAATTCACCGTACACAATGACCACAGTTATACATGCAGCGATATTCGGTTTGCACCATTCTCTCTCCTGCTCAAACAAAAGTTATGCGTGCATTAAGTTGATGATAACGTGTTTACAAACTACTTTACATAAAATATTGTAAATAGCCTGTTGTCATGCAGTTAATGGGATACTGTGCAGAGTTGGAAAGTTAGGTCAACTTGGAAACTGTTTCTCGTTGAGTTGCCTGATGGTAAGGTACAGCCGTAGCTTACACCTGCAGGAGCGCTTGCTTGGGCGCCTGTGTTGCGCAATGCACTTTGCTCCTCTCATCTATACGACGCAGTTCCCATTTCTCCAAACCACACATAATTACAAGGACAAATATTGCTACACGAGGGAAATCA
>NC_063194.1:14588669-14598669 GCF_017589495.1 Alosa alosa
AGCAGACATGTAGTGGACCCGTCCAGGAGAGTGTAAGTTCTTACTGAATGCTGTCGATCCAGGAGACAAACTCAAAGGCTGAGCTGGTGGGAGCATGACACTGGACGTAGGACTCCGGGGCACAGTCCACTGTATTGAACACCACAAGTCCATACTGTGTTCCACCATACTAGAAGAGAAATGTAGAAAATAGTCATGCATGTGCAACTGAGAAAAAAAAACAAGCAAAGCTACAGATATGTTCATTTTCATAAAAAGAATCAAATAGAAAATAAGAAAGAATTGCCAGAGGAAGAAGAAATGTCAACATACAACATGATGTCTTGAGTGATCTTCTTGAATTACTGAAATAGTGTAGACAGAAAAAATACTTACATCCCCTCCAAAGTCTGTCTCAGCTGGTGGACCACCATTGAAATACCTGTAGTATAAAGACAATTTCAGTGAGTTTGAGGACAGCATGCCATTAACACCATGACAACAAAAAGCGTTGGGCTAGGGAAAGTATACTCACTCAATGGCAGGTAAGATATAATTCTTCCTCAGGGACTCAAAGTATGGTCCTAGATTCGCCGTTCCCTCTATTACAAAGACCACGTCGGCCACCTGGTTCGCACCGGGTTTGGAGGGGGGCTCCATGTGTGTAGAGCCCGCAACCATGCGTCTTTAAATGAAAAGGAACAAAGTTGTAATGTTGACGACAGATTTCGAGTAAAGGTATAGTAAGTAATAGTAACAACACTACAACATTACACCTTACAACTGACGTTAGTAATATTAGCTTGGGTATATTATGGAATGTGTATTGAAGTGCGAGGCTAAACCAAAAACATCGTTAACGTTACAATCAGCATTTTAAATTTAATTAAACTTTAATTTTAACTTAACTAACTTTCGCCATCCAGCTAACCATAAACATATCAACATTTTAACTATTCCACCAGATATGAGTAGTCTCGGTAAACTAATTAATCCACAGATAAAATGTTTCACTCTATAACGTTACACAGTAAAGCAGCTGTTTATCCTTTCCTAATAAAGTTAGCATATCTAACTAACATTAGCTAAATTGGCTAACATCAATTTGATAATAACCTAGCCAACGGGTTATCAATATTAAAATTGCATTACTAATACATTGCCCGTTAGTGGTATAGATATCCCCACGGGTCATAGTGTACCAATTAGTAAAATTATGTTCATAACAAACAATACATCATACTGCTTTTGGGAAAGCAACATTGCTATTTAGCCCATTCAATTGCCTAGCCAGCCAGGCTGGCTAGCTAGTTAGCTGGCAAGCCGCAAAGACTACTTACCTGGCGTTTATATTTCCGTGCTCAGTAAGAGAATAACGTAGTAGTCTGTTTCTGAGGGGATGTTGGTGGTTAGAAAAGTTACACTCGCCAAGGCTTATTTTCGCTTAAATGCGTACATTTGAGAGTTAGGAAGTTACTAACTACATCGGCTTTCCTAAAATGCGTGTTGAATGGTGTTGACAAACAATCTGTAGCTTTCACTCTGCTATCGACACGTCATGCCTGCTGGAAAGATTGTTCAAGGTTGGTTAATCGAATAGTGATTGACTGAACACAAACACAGCTGGCGCTGGATGAGCTGACATCAGACTGTGAGAGGATGTTCAATCGTTACTTAAATTTAAACTTATTAAACAGCTTAAATGTATGACACTGCTTCAACTAGTATACTTGGCCAACAATTGAAAGTATTTTACAGAAATGCGCAAGGGCCAAGGCTAATTTTAACGAGGCCTCAAACACTAACACGCCAAGCAAGTCTTGGAGTTCATATCAATGTGCAACAATCTTGTTAAACACTAGATGTCAGCAAAGTAGGCTAGACTAAATACATTTAAAAAATAGACACGGGACCATGAGCAAGGACATACAGTACTGTAGAAAAACTGAATTCCCCTTCTTTCCCAGCATACCAGAATGCAGAATGCCAGCTTTTCACTCGTAGCTTTCTGAACAGGGTCAGAAAAGATGCTGTTGGTTTTTAGTTCATACCGTGGACTTATTGTGTATTATTTAACAGTAGGCCTGTATAATAAATAATATGTATGATAATATGTATAATTTAATCTGAAATAATCATCATCTAAAGCTATCAGTCAACAGCAAATGAATACATGGTCTGAACAGCAAGGGACACTTTTGAGAATGACTGTGCATCATTTAGCCCTGTGACTTAGCCATGCTCTTTTAGCAGCTCTGAATAAATTATAATACATTAAATAAAGAGCAAGAATTCTGAGTGCTTAGTTATCAGACCAATACTGGAAGTACTTGCATGAATGCAGAATGACTATAATGTGATTTATGGAATAATGTAATTGTTTAAGGTTGTAGTATGGGCAGCACCCCCTAAACTGAATGCAACAGAAAGTGTTGTGTGTTCTTGATATATTGATATATATACTTTTTGGATCCCGTGAGGGAAATTTGGTCTCTGCATTTAACCCAATTGGTGAATTAGTGAAACACAAACAGCACACAGTGAGGTGAAGTACACACTAATCCCAGCGCAGTGAGCTGCCTGCTACAACGGCAGCGCTCGGGGAGCAGCGAGGGGTTAGGTGCCTTGCTCAAGGGCACTTCAGCCGCGGCCCACTAGTTGGGGCTCGAACCCGCAACCCTTCCGGTTACAAGTCCAGAGTGCTAACCAGTGGGCCACGGTTATGATATTTTAATCTCATAAGAGTTATGTGTTGCTATTAATATTGCCATAGTTAGGGGAAACTTATGGTACAAACAGCAGCATCCCATACCACATAAAAGGCCCGCAGAGCTTGTGAGGAATCAGATAATTTCTCGTTCCCATACCCCATATCTCCTCCACTCATTTCCTGTCTAATCTTCACTGTCAATTAAGTCTAGAAAAGCATATAATAAATCTAATAATTTGCAAAAAGAGACACCGTGCCTTATTGTGCAACAATACTGTATGTGCAGACTCATCTTGAAATAAAGTTATAGCCTATGCTACTGGTCCAGCAATGTCACCTTTATTGGACACACAGATAAATGTCCAACTCTATTACATTAACCTAATTTTAGACAGGTTGGTTTGTGCTAATTTAATTTCTGTGCCCCTGGGATACTACCCCTGAAGGTTTCTTTTCACTCCCATCCCCCAGATTAATTTCAGGTGATCCAGGCCGGGAAGTCTATGTTTAGAACCTGGCTGTTATGTGTTTGTAATACAATTTAGTAGAATTGATTCAGTGGCAAGAGAATAAACCCCCTTTGTATTGCTGTCACACATTCCGTTTTCCATGGTTTACCTCCTCATTCATTTTACTTTATTAAAATTCTTTTTTTTTTTTATTTATTATTTAATTCTCGTGATGGTGCACAAGGACTAGGACACTTCTTGATCTAAGCCATCTTGATTTCATATCAGATGATCCTGCAGTGAGCTAACCTGCCATCCGTCCGGGGCTCATGCTGTGATGTTTTCTCTCGTTCCAACAATAGAATCAATTCCCTCATGGCAACCCCACGGCACAGCCTCGGCGAACAGCAAAGAGCATCAAAGCTCATCACACTCAAAACCACCCACGGAAGAAAAGGATGCACCGCATCAGTTTAACCCAATTTCAGGCTCGGCATTAGGCCCCCGCTAGTACACCATACCGGCCACGCTGGCTCGTTGCTAACATTCTGTCAGTCAGTGGTCCGGCTCCAGCAGTGACCCAGCGAAGGTTTTGTGTTTCGTGTAGTGCTGAGAGAGTGCCTTGGGCTCCAGATTAAGAACACAACACAAACAACTGGACTGCACATAAGGGTCGAGTGCCAAATAAGATATCTCTCACTCTTTCTGTCCCCCTTATTCTTTGGCTCTCTCAGTCTCTCACACTTTTATGCATATGAAACAGTGGGGATCTGTGTGACTCTTTGGATCTCCACATGCATGATTTCCACAATTTAAAATAAAATCATTTGTTTATTTGTTTAGAAATGTCTGAAAGTATGATGAGGGTGCATTTAAAATGGATTGAATTGCAATACATTGTCATTGCTGGTTAGTGCAAGTTGCCCTTTCACTGTAAAGCACTTTGGGTGCCTTGAAAAGCTATATAAATGCAATGTGTTATTGTTGGGGCTGTCCTCTTTGCTCGGCAAAACAAAGGCCAATAATTGCAATGCTAACCATTTTCTTGCTTATTACATTTCTTTTTTAATTGCTATGCATGAGAGCATTTTTGCTTCAGGCATTAGGTTATCTGTATGCAGTATGGTTAAGAGTCAAGACCCACATGGTAGGCTCTAGTACACGTGTGTGTATCTGTATGAGCTGTTATTCATGTCATGCTTGAACAAATGACGATGGTATATTAATCTTCTTGTTTTGTTTGAATGACCACACCACTGTGACCTATGACAGATTTTTACATGATTCACACACATGGCCATGAAGAACACAGATCAGCACCTGCTGGCAATAGCCTACTATAGAGAAAATTAAAATTGACTCGATCCAAATTGGTTGGTCATGTATCTTCTTCCATGTGATCAGCACTGACAGCATTGAGGTGGACAACACTGCAATCATCTTCAATTACAAGCTCTTTTTGAGCTTGTCTCTTGGGCACAGTTTCATTTTGGAGCAGGCAATGAAAAGCATTGGAGGTAGAATCGGTAAACATTACATATGTGAAATACCTCCAAATTCTTTTCTAAACTTGATGTAGCCAAATTTCTCTAACCTCTAATCACCTAAGCTTTAAATTGTGGTTTTCAGTTACAGACCCAGATGCTGATTAAGTGTGTGTTGTTGTTTGACCAACCTCAGGCAGAATATCACAATGTTCTCTTTTACCAAGTGCTGGTGTAACACATTTGCTGTTGGACTCTTGAAATAATGCAGTTGAGCTACCTGCTGCTAGTTGGGAATCAGCATAATGATTATTTCATTAGCTGCATTAAGAGAGCCTCTCAATAACCAGACTGTGTCTTCAAAGCTCAGCATTTGCTGGGATTTTAGTTTTGCACAATGCTAAATGCAGAGCAGTTCTGTGTGTCACGTTTTGCTGTGCCTACATATCAGGTATAGTGACTTTTAGGCTTTTATTTGACATGCTTTGATCCCATTATCAGAAGTTCTTTGGATAAACTTGTGAAGAATCGAGCAGAAACCTGCCTTTGATGGGGATTCTCCCCCCAGGTCTAGTGTGATTGCCTCTTGTATTTACCTTAGTATTGCGGTGACTTTATTATTTGTGGTGTACTAGATGATCAGTCATGTTCACAACACGGCACTAAAACCACCTTACCCTCAGATCAGCTGCATCAAACAGAATAGTTTTATACGGCAGTGGCTATGGGTTTGAGAGACCAACACTTTGGCCTGCAATGTGAGATTTATTGTTGATAAATGGTCAGCCTATAATCACAAAAAGAATGGGACAATTCTTTTGTACAATTTTGTGGCAGCTTAAGCTATATTGAACATATAACTGCACTGTAATATAGGATGTGTCAAATGTATTAGGATATGCCTACACTGTAGTAGGTTACGCAATTACACCATCAATTAGTTAACAATTATAACTAGGATCTCAGACATAAAATGTAATGCAAGTGTAAAAACTGAATTATTATTAGTCAATCTGACAGACCTGGTGTGAATTGAGAAGTCAGTATATTTTCCAGTTATCATTTTATTTGTTCAACAACCAATCCCTGACATCTAGATAATATATTCAAAACATATTACCTTATAATGCTACAACATGCCTATTCTATGTAATAATACATGAATTTACAGTATAGTGTAGTGTAGGGTAAATACAAATATGTGTTGACAAGTGGTGCACATCATTGTGTTACAGTAAGAGAGGATTAAGGACTCTCTTTGTGTGTGTTTACGGAGTGACTGTGTGTTTGTGTGTGTGTGTGAGAGAGAGAGAAAGAGAGTGTGGGTATTTGTGTGTTTTTGAGAGAGAAGGAGAGCAAGTGTGTTTGTGTGTCTGTGTGTGTGGGGGGGGAGAGAGAGGGAGAGAGAGTGTGTTTGTGTGTGTGTGTGTGTGTGTGAGAGAGAGAGAGAGAGAGTGTCTATGTGTTTGTGAGATAGTGAGAGTGTGTGTGTGTGTGAGAGAGAGAGATAGGGGGAGAGAGAGTGTGTCTGTGTGTGTGTGAGAGAGAGTGTGTGTCTATGTGTTTGTGAGATAGTGAGTGTGTGTGTGTGTGTGTGCATGCACACATGCTTTGTAGAGCTTGCTTTTAAACGTGCAATCTGCTGATCCCAGGAGAATTCCTCCAGGTGGTGTTGCCGAAAACACACACCGTCCCGTCCGGCTCAGACAAGGGCCATCTGGACTCTTCACAACAGGTAATCAGCAGGAACACACCCATACACTCACATCAATAATTGGGTCACTAGAACTAACACACTGCACCAAACATTGGGTCAACACACTGTAGCCTGCCATTTGCACAGATGGACTTTTTTCAGCATGTGTACAACACATGATTGTGGGGCCAAATAAAAGAGCAACCTGGTAACATATCTTGTTGTTGCTTCTCTGTTCATCCAGTGAGATCCTTAAGATTGGGACAGAAGTGGTTGCTTGCCCTGCACTCTGCGGAGCATTCAGAGAAAATGTTTAGCCTAATGTTAATTATAATAAGCTAGCAGCATGGCCAGAACTGCCCCCAGTGTAATGTGAACAGCTCCTCATCACATACACACAGGCACCTCCCCCCTCAGACTCTCTTGTCGTTTTCTTTCTCTCTCTCTCAGCTCAGTGAACTGAGTGAAATGTCTTTCCGACTAAATGATTTTTTTTTTTTTGCACTGTGGGAATGTTGCCATGGAGACACCCCCCCAACCCCACCCCCGGGTCCCCGCCTCCCTTGGTGGCGTAGCGGCGCTAACTGGCGTGTCGGCATCTCGGCGGCATCTCTCTTTCTCTCTCTTTTCCCTTGCTCTCTGCTTTTTCTCTTCTCCTCCTCCTTCTCCTCCGTCCTCCGTGTTGGTCTCACACTGCTCGCCGAGGTGACACGCTGCAGGTGCTTTCCTCACCCGCAAAGAGCACGTCTATATACGGACCTGTCCTCCTCCTCCTTGTCTTCATCCTCCTCCTGCTGCCACGGCTGCTCAATCTCTCCCCTCCTCCTCTCTCTCTCTCTCCTTCTTCTTCTCCCCATCTTCCTTCCGCTATCTCTCGCCCGCATACGCTCGCCCGCTCACGCTGTGTGTGCATGCACGACAGCTCTCTCTAATTTCAGCCCTCCTCCTCTTCTCTCTCTCCCCCTCTCTTTTTCTCTTTCTCTCTCTCGCTTGGTGTAAAAAGGCTTTTATACCTTCTTCTCCCTCTGTTTTTTCTCCCTCTGAACACTTTCATCCTCTAAGACATGCACACACACACACACACACACACACACACACACACACACACACACACACACACACACACTCGATTCTCTCTTCTGTTATCACTTTCCCTCACACACACAAGCACATCACACAGTTGCCAGTTCTTTTTCCTTAATTTTCACTTCTGTGGACTCGACTCCTCACTCAAGCCCTCCACACACACACACACCCAAATGCCCACAGCCATAGCTGACAGCAGGCACTCTATCAGTGCACAGAGCCATGCTTGGTTTAACCAGGCCTAATCACCACACCCCGACCCAGTCATTCAAGTGACTGAGCACCCTCATCAGCCAGAGAGATGGATGGGAAGTGCCTGGTCATCCCCAGTAGAAGTAAATAAACAAATAAATAAATAATATAAATAAATACACACAGAAATAAATAAAATAACACAAAAAAGCTTGACGCTATGAAAAGTAAAACAGTGTTTTCCCAAGCAGCCTTAAGTGGGTTCCATAAAACCTATAGTGCTTTCAGGAGATTAAAGGGGTTAAAAGGTGGGCTTGACCATGGGGAATAGACAGAGGTAAGCGCGAGAGGGAGAATGAGAGAGGATAGGGATGAGAGTAGGTCGAGTGTTTGGCGGAAGATAGAGGCACTCACACACACACACACCACACACAGACACTCACACACTGTGCTGCACTTGCACAGCTCCCCTCTACTTTGCATTTAGATAAAGTGCGCCTTCAATAAAGAATTTATGATGAAGTAGCTAAATAATTACGCACAACTTAATGCACAGCCAGGGATGGAGAGACAGACAGAGAAAGAGTGAGAGAGAGAAAGAAAGAGAGGGACAGATTCAGACATAGACACAGTGTGTATACAGTATACCTTCTGGTTACTGGCTGGAGGGGGGGGGGGGTTAAAAGAACAACACTGCAGCTGTCATTTGATACATATCCTTTATTTTAGCCAACATTCAGCTGCAGCTTTGGCATTGCTTCAGCTTCGCCGCCACCCCTACATGACCCTCTTCACAGTATTTTTTTGTTTTTTTAATTATTCCTGTTTAAAACGGCCAACCTGACCAGCAAACGCTACCTTTGCCCTAATTTCGAATTTCAGCATCGTCTTCAACTCATAGAAAAAAGTAAACCTGTAATCAACAAAATGAACAGAATTGACAAAAGAACAAAGAAAAACAGAGTACCACTGAAGGAAGATTTACAATATTAACAATGTTCTTCGTCTTCACTGGTTTGGATCACACAGGTCAGAACTGATGTTTGTCTCCTTTTTGTCTGTCATATTAGTAATATTAGTATCAAGTTCATTGCCAGTTTTTTTGCTTTTTGAGCATCACTTGTTTAATTTTCATTGCATCTAGTTGACATCATCCATGATAATATAAGCATGCAAACACGTTTCCCCAAGTTCATTCAGAACTGAACTGACATCGAGGGAGTCAGGAGGAGAGAGGGAGTCAGGAGGAGAGAGGGAGTCAAACAGGCAGAGAAACATGTGAGAGGAGAGAAAGAGAAAAGAGCACTGGGTATCGAAGGAGAGAAAGAGAGAGAGAGAGAGAGACGGATAGAGAAAGAGAGAGAGAGAGAGAGGGGAGAGAGACGGATAGAGAAAGAGAGAGAGAGTGGGAGAGAGAGACGGATAGAGAAAGAGAGAGAGAGAGAGAGAGAGAGAGACGGATAGAGAAAGAGAGAGAGAGAGAGAGAGGGAGAGAGAGACGGATAGAGAAAGAGAGAGAGAGAGAGTGGAGAGAGAGACGGATAGAGAAAGAGAGAGAGAGAGAGAGAGAGTGGGTGGCTTGTATCTCGATGCAAGCAGACAAAAATGGGGCACAGCCAGTGACAGAGAGAGAGAGAGAGAGAGAAAGACAGAATAAAGAGTGAGAGAAAAAGAGAGAGCAGAAGGTAATGGTTGAAGAAAAGTGAGGGAGCCATAAGAATTGTGATGTTAGACCCAGTTTTAAAAGATGACCGGTCATCACTGAGAGCAGTGAAGTGAAAATGTGAAAGGAGAAAAATGTTAAAAAAAAAAGAGAGAAAGAGAAAGAGAGAGGGGCATGGAAGGTGCGGAGGGGAAGCACACTAACAAGTTGCACTGAGAGAGAGAAAATCTATGGCTACAGCGTGACCCACGGGTCTGGGTGTCAGTGCTGCAGAACAGACGCAGGCAAAGCAAACACACAAATAAATAAGCACGTGGAAGAACCAAAAAACAATAAACAAAATAATTAAAAAAAACGTTCACAACACCATTGAGCAGCAAGACAGTACTGCAAAAACAGACAAGAGGACAAAGAGACGGAGACGAAGCTCGGGAATCGATGGAGCTCTCGTTTTTCCCACAACAGCAAATGTACGACACATACCCACATACGGGGGACAGCGTGCCAAGAGTGCCGCAGAACTTCTGCATGCGAATTGGACAGACGACGAGCACGATGCCACAGAGCGGAGCGGTCACTGGATCCACTGGGGTTGGGGAGGGGGGATTGTGAGCGGAGTTCCACACATGGCCGCAGAACATCTGCTCAAACGGCCAACAGTGCTTTTCAGGATATGAACGCCAGGGTGTAGAGGGAAGACTAGCTGTGCAGAAGTAATGTCCGTTAGGGGCAATAGTGGCC
>NC_063194.1:14603669-14628669 GCF_017589495.1 Alosa alosa
TTGGCATTTCCATAATCTATGTTTATTCATGAGGCCCCTGTCTTTATGTAAAACAAGCGTAGACGTCCACCACCGAAGGAAGAGTCGAGGAGGGGAGTTGGGTGGGGGGTGAGGCTGACTGACTCACAGGGGCCACTCGGGGAAATGTTCAACAGACCGGCTACACCCGTCACCTCTCTCGCCGTGCTGAAGTAACAAGCCAGACACCACGCACTGTTAATAACGACTTTAGAACGACCTCCAGCACAGCTGCAGCCATAATGGCACTGTCGCCGCTCTATTAACGACCTGATCCGCACACACAATGATAATTAGTCATATTAGTATTAGTCATATCTGAGCGTGTCACACATTAAGTCCTAATGAAAGCAAAGGTGCTGGGGGGGGGGGGGAGGAAAAAAACAACAGTCAGGAATCTCCCCACCGAGCCATCGCTTCTCGCACGTCCTCTGCAAAAAGGCGCCCTTTGTCTTTCTCGCTCTCGGCAAACAAAAAGGTGAGCAGCCCACTAACCAGTGCCCTCGCGAAGGAGGAATGAGTCGGTGTGCCATTAAGGAAAGAACTAATGGTCTGCTCCCCCGCTGATAACGTCTGAGGAGATATAGTTCATGCCCCTGGTCCCCTGAATCAATAGCAATGCATGAGGAGAAAATAGCCTTATTACTCTCCCATCACAGGAATGGTAATACCCTATAGTTCCTGCTCACTGCTTTCGCACCCTGTCTCTTTCTTTCTCTCTCCCTCTCTATTTCTTTCTCTCTGTCTCACTCCATCTTCCTCACCCTCTTTCACACATGCATAAAGTATACATACAATGTTGGGAAAAGGGTATTTAGATCTTACAGTCAGCTGCATCAAAATTCATGGATAAGTTGTTATACATTATTGCGACTGCCCAAAACTGTGCAAACTCCATTATAGTCTCTGAGGCTGTGCCAGGTGTGTGCTATTAGATGGGTTGTAAGCTGATTCAGCTAAGCTGAAGTGTGTGGTTTGAGATGATAGGATATCTTTACATCTTTACACATGGACATGTGCAGTATTCACACTTGTTAACAGTGAATGAACACACACACACACACACACACACACACACACACACACACACACACACACACACACACACACACACACACAGACACAGACACAGGTACAAGCACACAAACAAACATGCACACACACACACAGCAGGACTCACCAGTCATAATCCATAACTGCGATGATCACACTAACATTCTCTATGTTTTCATTTGGAATGTCAAAGACCAGTGCTTCATTGTAGGTCGGATTCAGTGTGTTCTTTTTAATGGAGGTCTTCCTCTTTTTCAGCCTGCGCCCATCACAAATCAGCGAGGCCTTCACATATGGGTCTGGTGGAAGGAGGAGAGGCAGGGAAAGAGAAAGGGAAAGCGAGACCATATAATATCAAGTGTAACATCACAATAAACCCCACATTAAATAAGACTCATAATGAGGATTATAATTTAAATTACAATATTAACAGACACATTCTTAGTCCGTTTCAAATGTCACTTAATCAGCACCGTCAGCGTGATAATGCCACATAATTACGCCCAGAGAGAGGATTCGTATTAGGCTCCGGTCCGCCCCCGTTAATCAAATTAACCAACACAAATCAGGCCTGGTGCTATCTATCACGCTCTCATGATATAGCGTCGAGCATGTGAGGTGTTCTAGATATTTAATGTCTTAATATCTTTTCATTGAATACTGTGTTTGTTTTAGCCCCTCACTCCACAGTTTTATTAATCCAAATGCTTTCAACTGAAAAGTGAAAGTGAAAAAAATGCCGTCTCTAGCATTTCCACACTCTTAATTGATTGCTCGTTTAAACCGGCAGCCTAATCATACTTCTCGCAGAGCCTTTTTTTCGGATATTATTAGCCATGGAGGAGTGGAGAGGCAGCTCATTCTAGGCTGCGTTGTTGCTGGTTGCTAGTGGCGGCACTAATGAACGATGTGGTCCAGTGGATCACCGGTGCTGAGCTGGTGACACAGGGGGGGATGTGTGTGTGCGTGTGTGTGTGTGTGTGTCTGTGGGTCACAGCAGCTAACCCGAGAAGCCAGTGAGGTCCATGGCTTTGAGGTTGGTGGCTTTGATGATGGTGGCAGTGAGCCTGCCGGCAGTCGGCAGGTAGCACAGTGAGAAGTTCAGCTCGCCCAGGTCCGCTTTCTCCTGTCGAGGAGAACAGGCAGAGAGATTCAGGGGTCAGGCAGAGGACTACAGTGGTCAAACATCCATGTGGTCTAATGAAAGCCTCAGAATTCAATTCCTTTTTTTCTTCATTAAGTTGTCTACAGGCATAGGTGCTGTCGTGTTAAAAAAGCAATGCAAACACATGCTCAAGTGGAAGATATGAGATAATAGAAAATATGTAAATATGTACTTTGTGCTGTGTCACTGTGTGTGTGTGTGTGTGTGTGTGTGTACACAACAAGCTAAACCACCAATCCTGTCAGGATGAACCTTAATTCAAAGCCTCACTTCCTTTTCTGCTCAGACCATTTCAGATTCAACAAATTTCAGTTTTCATGGAGTAATTGCTGTCTATATATGGGAATTTTTCCACTAATACAGAGCCTTACTGTTTTAAGAGTGCAGATTTCGAAGTCGAAGGCAGTAGTGGCAAAGTGCTGCACATGAGCAGGCAACCACAGCTGGGCCTGAGGGCACCCAGGGGCCCCAGCAGCACGTAGGCTCCATTTGGGTGCTGCTGCCCAGAAGCTCTCCCCCCAGAAGCTGCTCTCCCCCAAGTGGAAGCGCAGCAGCATAGATTTGCCTCAGTACACACAGGTCCTCATCCTCCTCACATCTCAGAGGCACACACACACACACACACACAAACTCTCTCTCTCTCTTTCTTTCTCTCTCTCTCTCTCTCTCTCTCTCTCTCTCTCTCTCACACACACACACACACACACACACACACACACACCCTGATCCCAGTCCCTGAATGCTTGCATAGTCTCCCTGCCATAGCATAGCCATCTCAATGCCCCATAAATAGTGACGGACTGTTTGTTCACAGTCAATTGTAGTCATGCACACAGCCTACACAACTGAGACAAAATAACTCATAGAGAAGCACATAACAGCTGTTAACACTTTCATATTTACTGCTCAGAATCAATGCAGCCATAGCAGTCCAGTGTAGACTGAACATCCTCACATCATCTCTACTGTATACGCCATGCACCACAAGGCACCACAATCAGGGCAGACCACATTGGTGTGCCACAGTTCATGGCTGGGTGCACACGGGTCCTCATCCTCGTATCTCAGCACACACACACACACACACACACACACACACACACGTGTCCCTCCGACCTCTACTAGCCTCTGAGGCTTCTGACATGCTCCAGCCCTGGCATAGCCCCCTGTCACACCAGAGTGCAGCAGCAGCTGCTGTCACAATGCCATGACTTGGGCTTCAAACATCGACAGCCATTTCAATTTACTCTCCACACACCCCGACCACCCCACCCTCCATCCCCCTCACTCAACGTTTCTTGAACGCGCCCTCATTTTGTGTGTGTCTGTGTGTGTGTGTATGTGTTTGTGGGTCCGTGTGTGTGTGTGTGTGTGTGTGTGTGTGTGTGTGTGTGTGTGTGTGTGTGTGTGTGTGTGTGTGTGTGTGTGTGTGTGTGTGTGTGTGTGTGCATGTGTGTGTGTGTGTGTGTGTGTGTGTGTGTGTGTGTGTGTGTGTGTGTGTATAAGTGTGAAGTCACCACACCGGATGAATACCCTCTTTGATTAGACATGAACAAGGCCGGCTGGCTGTTTTTGAGAGAGGGAAGAACCTTGAAGCCAGTGTTTTTTATCAGCCAGTGCTGCCGCTTCAAAGGCTACGCGAGGCGAGCCACTCTCGCCATTTGATAGTCGAGTGGGCTCTCCTCTCCCAGCCCACACCCGTGGAGTCGATCCCCATCCAGGATTTGTTTTAATTCTTACAATGGCGCGCGGGCCGGCACAATCTGGCAAGAGGATGGCTCACCTTCCTCTGCATTCTCCACTGAAGCCTTTCATGTACAATATATATGGCTGATGTAGCCTTCACAGGCGAGTTCCACCTCTATTTGTCTATGGATGTAGATAAATGGCTGAGATAATACACCAAGCGGGTATTTCTCTAGAGCCCTATTCACACTGTAAGTACAGCAAGAGTGTGTGTGTGTGTGTGTGTGTGTGTGTGTGTGTGTGTTTGTGTGTGTGTCCTTGGGTTTTGACTACGCCTATGAGAGAAATGTGAATGACCACCATGCATCCCTATAATAACACTTGTGCATAGGTGTCTCTAAGTGTGTGTGTGTGTGTGTGTGTGAGTGTGTGTGTTTGCGTTTGTTTATGTATTTGTTTGTGTTTTTGTTTGTGTGTGTGCCAGTCCTCTCACCGCCGTCCCCTCCACAATATCCCTCCAGATGGGCTTGTCCCCGCTGCCCTCACTAAAGTCCAGCAGGTTGTCCACGACGACCTGGCCGATGAGGTCATGGCGGGAGAAGCGGTCAAAGTCATAGACGGAGAAGTGCAGCTTCCTGGCGTGCAGCTCAGCCAGCGGCACCCCGAACTGGAATGTCTCGTTAAAGATCGGATTCAGGGTCTTTCTGTGGACCTGCGCCAGGGAGGGGCAGAGACAAGAGGGAATGGAGAGAGAGAGAGAGAGAGAGAGAGAGAAAGAGGGGGATTTAACTCTCTTTTATTGAGCCAGTATTTAATCTGTAATGCACCCTTAAAACACATAATGCCTGAGAAGATCCCATACAAACAAGCTATAAGAGCTGCATGCCTTACATCCTCAGATGAAAAACAACACAGTATGACTGGCCATGTGCCAGTTCCCCCTCATACTCTCAACCACCCGCCCAACCCCACAGAAAGACTATAAAAGAATGAAAGGAACCGATAAATAGGGCCAAAGAGAGACAGTGAACACGAGCAGCAAGGAGACATAAACTCTGGGTCAGACGAGATTGCATGTTTGGAAAGACTCCGTTGGTGCAAAAGCGGTAATTAACGTATTGAGGGACCCCTGTGGTGGGAGAGACTTCTAATGAAGTGGTGTGAGTCACTGGGCCCTGAGGTGAGAGTTCAGGGTGATCGGTGTCGCACATGGGGGGTTGGGTTGGAAATGGGGGGGTGGGTGTGGTAGCAGGGAGAAAAAATGGCTAGGGCGAGGTGAGCACCTTGGTCTGGAATTTCTTCTTCCTGTCTGGCAGCAGGTAAATCTTCACGTAGGGGTCGGAGAAGCCATTGGCGTCCTTTGCCGGCAGGTCCAGAGCTTTCAGGATTTTCACCACCAGCTGCTCCGTGCTGTAAGAGAGCCAGAGAGATTATGGCAACTTAAAACCCGTTTTGCACTCATTACAAAGCCTCCTTAGCTCACTGAGGGTCACTCGAAAACCACTTGGGATTTGCTGAAGGTCAGCAGAGCTAGTGAGAAGAAAAGCAGGACTCTTTATATCCCTCCTTAAGCAATTGTCCACAGGGGTGTGTGTGTCGCCTAGACACCTGACCATGACTCAGTTTAACAGCTGGATGGAGGATACCAGTGTAGGAGGGGTAATTGGTCTCATTTTGACCGCAGCAATAAGGGCGCCATTAGCTATCATGCCTCTGCACCCTTTTGAGACTTCATAAGGTATGGTGGACTACTAGTAATGTCTCACGCACACGCACACGCACACGCGCACACGCACGCACACACACACACACACAAACACACAAACACACACACACACACACACACACATAAAAACCATTCACTTGCATTGAACAGGCTGCATAAAAAATGAATGATTTAATTGACTGTCCCTGTACTCATGCATACCCTAAGTGATTGAGCCAAAGGAGAAAAGCACACAGTATCATAATCTGCTTAATATGCATTCCTCTGAATCAGTGCCTCCATGACAGTGTAATATATGGGGGACAATTACATCTCAGCATATCTCCACTACACAGTAATCTGGAATCATATCTGAATGTCAGACTACATGAAATCAGTGGAAACATTGTGGTCAACCAAGCACCATTATTCTCAAATATAATTTGGAAACATACTACAACCACTTGGGGTACGCTCAATTAAAGAGCAAGTCACGGCATGGCATCATATGACGAGAGTGAGTATCTGATAACAGATACATACAGTGAGAGAGCTACATCAAGTACAAGGAGTTCACCCTTCAAAAGTTACAGAAACTTTTTTTAAGAGAACCAGTTTTAATCACGGCACCGAGATCTTTTTTGAAGCATGCAGAACAAGTCATGCTTAACCCTTAATTAAGGGTGGGAAGGGAACTCTGGGGTCCTTAATCGGGCCTCGTTAGAATGTGTCTCTCAGCCCTAACAAGCATGTCACCACTTCATTAGCCCTCTCTGGAACTAAGAAGGAGTTTCTAGGGAGGTTGGCCAGGGCTGGGAAAATCCAATCGGAATCCAGCCAGATGGGCTGATTGCAAGTCGTGACCAATCAAATCCAGAGTCAGGATTCTTTTGATTACGCAGCTCAATCTATCCAATCAAGTCGGAGGCGGACACATTAATTACCGCCAATTAACAGGCCAGATAAATACGCAGTAACATCCAAATTGGGATTAGCATAACAAACTAAGTGAAAGAAATCAGGTCTAATTATGCTACAATATAATGATACAAGCACACACGTTCAATCAGATCAGCTTAATGCACGTCATCTAACCACGTCGCCCTGTCCAGTCGCAGTCACATGACATTTCGCACAGCGAGATGTGTCGGGTCATTGGGTCTAAAGTTAAGAACCAGTGGTCCTGTACATGAGTACTGATAAACATTTCTGTTTTTTTCCACTCTCTTGTTATTTATGTGCCATTTCTGAACAACTGTGGTGCCATATTGTAGGCCTGTAATGGGCCTGGGACTGAGCGGCATTCCCCACACAGTGATAAATATGCCAGCCGCTTTTTTTGTGTGGGCCAGTCTGCTCCATAATTGAAAATCGCAGGATGGCTCTGGCCACATTCGAGGAAGCTTTAAAAAGGGCCCCTCCTCCCCTCTTCTCTCCTCTCCACCTCGACCCACACACATGCACACACGCACGCGCCGCCCACACACACACACACATCAACATCAATTCTAGCTCTGCACCCCCCCCATCCCCCACACTCTTTCACCTCCATGATGGTTTGTCTCATTGCGCGGTCCAAATTCATTAATCACTGGCAATTGTCACTCCGGCGCATCTCTTGAGCTCGCTCTGTGTGTCTGTGTCACGGCAAATAAACCAGGAGGACGAAGCAAACACAACAAAATGCAGAGCAGCAGAAGCCTCTTACACACACACACACACACACACACACACTCACACACTCCCAACGGTTGCCGCCGGAGATTGCACCTATTACACCTCTGCCATCAGCTACCATTAAACACACACACACACACACACACACACATACACACACACACATGCATGCACATAACAGACAGGCACGAGAAAAAGCTATCTACTATTCCACACAGACAATCCTTTACATGCGCTCGTGATTCCCTGGGCACCAATGTGTCAGGCACAAAACTGCACTGTCAATACAACGTGCTCTCCCCCCACGAAGGTCCCATCAAACGCTGACACTGTTGTCCTGCCTGCCTCTTCTCCAAAACACCCCCCTCCCACACACACACACACACACATCCACACACACATCCACACGTGTGCTTTCACTGAAGTGCATTAACACCATTGCCTTGTAAAATGCATGTCACCTGCCTGTGTCTGTGCGTGCCCAAGAACAAATGGTGTCAATTAAATCAGGCAGCACACAATGAAAAAGAGACAGGTGCTTTTCACAGACTCTTTATCACACAACAAACATGCAACCGGGGCCTCGCATGCGTGCACACACACACAAACAGACATGCAAAAACACTTCACATGAGAGACAGGGAGAGAGAGAGAGAAAGAGAGAGACAGGTAGAGAGAGAGAGAAAGAGAGAGAGACAGGTAGAGAGAGAGAGAAAGAGAGAGAGAGACAGGTAGAGAGAGACAGGGAGAGAGAGAGAGAGAGAGAGAGAGAGAGAGAAAGAGAGAGAGAGAGAGAGAGAGAGAGACTGGAGCCCTGCACACTACACGGCACGCAGACGCCTAGTCAGCGCCACAAAATGGCAGACTGCATACCACACTGCCACACCACGAGTGCACATAAATATCCAGCTGACGTGATGGAGAGGCCCGGGGTCGGCACCGTCATCCATTCCAAGTCCCTCCCTCTCACCGGCTGAGAATGGAAAAAGGGTTATCAATCGCTTGCCTATCCACACATCTGTCCTCCTCCACCACCTCTCGCTCCCCTGCTCCATTATATCTCTCTCTCTCTCTCTCTCTCTTTTCTATCCCCTCAACCAGCCTTTAATTCTTGGTGTAACACTGTGCAGTGTTATTATGTGTTGACAGGGGCAGCTGTTTAAAAGTAGCTCGCCATATATAATTCATGCCCATGCCTGCCTCTCACTCCCCTCATTTTTCAAACATCAGCACTTTCCGCCATTGTAATGTGCCTCTACGTGACGGCAAAATAAAGGACCCCCACCAGACGAGCTTCGGGTGCCCGCCGGGTGCCTGACTATAAGTCATTCTGCTGCTGTAACTCCCCCTCACCGACCTCCAACCCGCTCCATCTCACACCCCGCTTTCATTCTCTCTCTCTCTCTCTCTCTGTATCTGTCTCTCCCTCCCTCTTTTTCTCTCCCTCTTCTTCTTCTCCTTCTCCTCTCTGTTTTTTGTGCCTTTTCTTTTATGAGCTACACTGGCATTGTCTATTTATGCAGCACTGAGATGAAGAGAGGTATGGATCTCCCTTCGTGTAAGTGACGGGGCGGACAGACACCAGTGATCTGCTGCTGTCTCACCACTGGAAAGGGCCTTCGGGGAGTGTGCACTGAAGTGCACAGGACAGAGTGTGACTTACTTGAAGGCGTAGCGGAGGAGGAAGCTAATTTTGCCGCAGTTGTCCCCCTGCTTGCCGTCGCCCTGGTCGCCCTGGCGCATCCTGTAGAGTTCCGGTTTGATCTGGCCAATGCTGGTCACCTGCTCGCTCTTCTCCTCGCCATGGAAATCGGGGCTGGAGAGCTGGTGAGTCATGGGCTTGGGCCTGGAGAGATGAGAAGAGAGATGATGATAATGTGGCGCGGCACACTCACACACACACACACGTACACGCAGATATCTCTGTGTCCACACACACACTAACACACACACACACACAAACACATACGGTACACACAGGTCAGTCTACACACACATCATACATACACACACAAACTAAACTTGCTTTCTCTTTTGATCTTTTTCTCTGTCTCTGACAACCCCTTACACACATTCTCAGCGGGCACGGACCTGGTGGTGACCTGCTGCTGAGAGTGGGCATTGGGCAGGTCCTTCTGAGGCTGGGCGCCTTCAGACACAGGGGGCAGCTCTGGAGACGTGGTGCTCAACTTCAGAGTCGCTGAGAGAAGCAAGAGAGGGGAGTGAGAGAATGAAAGAGAGAGAGGGAGAGAGAGAGAGTGAGGATGGGGTGAGGAAAAAGAGAGCAAGAAATGAGGAGAGCGTAGGAGGACGTTAAAAGTGATGATGGCAGGAAGAGCCAGATGAAATTAAGGCCAGTAGAAAACAATAGGACAAATACAAAAAGGGACAGGAAAGGTGGCAAAGAATTGAACAGACACTAGCAGAAAGTAAGAGAGAGAGAGAGAGAGAGAGAAAGAACGAACAAGAAAGAACAAGAGGCGAGGTAGAAAAACTGGAACATTGTAGCAGCTGTACTCTATGCATGTAATAACATAAGGACTGATCTCATAATTTCCTTTCTAGTATGGGATATGCTGACACATTCCACTGACTGTGGCTGCAATATGAGCAGCCTATAGTGTCCATATGCGCAGGCCATAGCAGCAATCATATACATTGGAGCAATCACAGTGTTGGGATGTGTTTAATTATTCAGTGATAAAGTGTGTAGCGTAATGTGATGTGCAAATAGTAGGTCACAGTTTATGTCATACAATGATGCTGTACACTATTTATGTTGTTTAGTAGAGGCGAAATACTACAGCTGCTGCAACAGCGCAATGTAGTGCACGATTGATGATGCGTCTTACAGGTTGGTTGCTTTTATAATGGTGCATTGTATTCCACTGCACAGCTCTATTGTGTGCATTGCAAATGAATAAACCGCAAGCTAGAGCACAGATGTGCGAAAGTAAAGTACCGTGCCAGTACCGTGAAGCACTATGGTTAATAATAATAATGTGAAGTAAAGTTAGTTGGCTATTGAGTGGGCACACTACCTGGCATATTAAATGGTACTGCAGTTCAAAATGGCATCAGATATGGCACCAAGACATCGCACACACGTATAATACAGGAACTGAACATGATCATTTCATCTATTTTATAGCTAATTCACAGATTCATTCATATTCAACTCGGCAATCTCCTTACAAAGTCCTTACTAGTAGAGGATAAGTTTCTATATGATTTAGAGGTGCCCAGTATTGGAACAGCATCAAAACTATAAAAGATGTTTAAAAGGAAATTGAACTGCTGCTTTGTAACCTGCTTTGTATGTATTGTTGTCCATTTCTTGAATTTCCCCTTGGGGATCAATAAAGTATCTATCTATCTATCTACCATGTATTGTTTTTTGACTATTTAATTATTTATTTATTTATTTATTTATTTTTGTGAGTAAATGCTTTACTATCACACACAGGATGCCATGCCATGCTATTTTAACTATGTTAATGTTGACCTTTGTATAATATCATGATTTTTTTTCATCATCATTATTGGTGGAAACTCCAAGTAAGACTGTTGGGCTTTCTGACTCTCCCTGCACTCTATTGCTTACTTTCATTTTTTCACTTTCACTTTTTTTGATCATAGTGTATTTTAAATTTGTGCAAAATAATAAAACCTAAAACCTACAGTCTCTTTAACTGAGGGGCACCACTAGTGAACTGGCTGAGCGTGGCGACTCACCGGCGTTGTTGGGATAGGAGTCCATATCCAGGTAGGAGCTCTCCTGGGTCTCCTGAGGCCCACCAATCACTCCCCCCACCACCAACCCTCCACCCGGGCCACCTACGCCACCTCCAACGCCGCCGCTGGTCTCCACCCCCATCAGGTCGGAGAAGTGCGGGTGGTGCTGGGCCGGCTGCGACAGGGACGGGTAGAGCGAGGAGGACGAGTGTGTGTCCTTGCGCTGCAGGAGCGGCGGCAGCAGTGAGGAGCCGCCGCCACCACAGCCCAGGCCGCCGGCCCCGGTGCCGCCTGGCAGCAGGCCCGCCGTCAGGCTCAACCCGCCGTTGTCGCGCCACGGCAACCAGCAGAGCTTCCAGGAGACGAAGAGCGAGACGGAGAGCAGGACGATGCCGCAGAAGGTCACGATGACCGAGAGGAGGCTCACCGAGATGTCTGAAAGAGAGAGATAAAGCCAGGAAGAGGTAAAAGAGAGAGAGAGAGAGAGAGAGAGAGCGAACGAGAGAGAGTTTTAATGTAAAGCTCTGCTTTGGCAACACTGTGTATGAGCTGTCATGCCAATAAAGCTACTTTGAATTTTAATTTCAGCAAGAGAGGGAAAAAGAGGAGGTATGAGAGATAGATGAAGAGGGAGACACAGATAGGCAAAAAGAGAGAAAGAGACAGTAAGAGAGAGAGAAAGAGAGAGAGAGCAGAAAGAAAGGGGAGATGGTGTGACAGTGATAAGAAAAACGAGGGGGGAGGGGTCAGGCAAGATTGCATGTTTGGAAAGACCCGTTGGCACAAAAGCGGTATTTAACGTATTGAGGGTCCCCTGTGGCGGGCGAGAGTTCTAATGAAGTGGTGTGAGTCACTGGGCCCTGAGGTGAGAGTTCAGGATGATGGGGAGTGAGGAAATCTAGGCCTCCCTCTCTCCCCTCTGCCTGTCTGTCTAGCTGACTGATGTAGCTCTGAAAAAAACAACCCACTGAGCTCAGCTCCTGTGGCACATCTCATACATTACAACTTTACTTCCTTTCAGCACAAACAAACCATGAAAGCAGAATGTCATGACGGATTCAAAATAGCCCAACGCTTTGCCAGCGTTAGAGAGCTCTGCATGCACAAAAAGGAAGGGAGAAAAAATCAAAACGAGGAGCTAAAAACAATTCTTCCTCCTCGCAAAGCTTTAAACGTGTAAAAGTAAACCGTCATTCTCATTAAGTTTGCATGGAGCCACCCAGGCCTCCGCCCTCCTCCGCACACACACTAGCGAATTGCACCAAGCCATCAGCCCACATGGACTGAGCTGACATCCTCTCTGCAGCGGTTACCGGTCCTGGCCCGAGCCGAGCTGTTCCTTCAGGGCCTATCATGTCTCAGCCCCCTGTCACATTTGGCCCTAGTTATACACTCGGTGCCGCTATCGAAACAAATTACGTTTACCAACAACAAACAAATCAAAACGATGCGGATCCCTAAACAGGCTCTGCATTAGAAAAGACGGACGGACGAGAGGAAGAGTGGAAGCGAGCTGAAGCTAAGGCGATACGACAAGACAGAGACGTGGCAACAAACCTGCGGAGTGAATGAGAGTGTGAGACGCAGAGAGAGACATCTTAATGATGGTTGGTGAAAAGAGAATTTACAGAAGAAAGGAGCAAAAGGGAAAGGGGGAAGGGATATAAAGGGGAAAAAACACCCCCTAGAGAGAGAGGGAATTTATGCTGTCTCTCACAAACAGCTTTGTACCGTGCCACTGTCTGAAAGCAGGGTTTAAAATGATCATCGAATTGGTTTATTCCTCAAAGGGGGGGGAGTTCGGCAGTGGGTGTGGAGGGAGGGAGAGGAAAAACCTGACAATAACGCCAAACAATGCCTCACAAAAAAGTCCTCTAAAAAGCGTTTAAGCCCCTTCCTTTTTCTGCCTTCCATCACGCTGAGGACTTAATGACGCTTTCTGAGGGGGAAAGCGCGAATGAATCATCGATGAATAACGGGGCTAAATATTCCGTTCCGGTGTCGAGCCGAGCCGAGAGCTGAGCCTAGTGCCGAGGTACCAGGCGGAGGACTGCCAATCACGCCGGCACAACAGGCCTATCTGTCAAGCTGTCTGTCTCTCTGTCATCTATCTCAGATCATGTAATTATATAGACAGTGCTTGACAACGCATGGCTTCTGAAGATGGCGTGGAGCTGAGCCTGGTGCCTGGTGCGTACATGAGCCACAAAGGATTCAAGACCAAATGGAGGAAATTTACATTTGTTTGTGAAATACTATGTGGAATTTGATACATCTGCTCCATGTTTTCCAAGTGCACTCCTTGGCAGTTGGTAACGACTACAGCTGAGGAGAAAGGCCCTGCAAATCCCATTTTATTGACAGGAATCCACACCAAGTGAAAACATATGATAAGAAAGAAGCTGAAAAACTCATTGAGGCAGTCACCAGAAAAAAAAAACCTTTTGAAAATCACACCTGACCTCCAAATCGTTTTAAGTGGCAACCAGCCGCCAATGTTTACAACAGTGCCACAATTTTGTTGTCAGCTAGAAAGGTCACGAAATGTTGCAGTTCAGAATGTCTAAACTTACTCGTCACGATCCATGGCTATAAAATGACAGCCATTCACGACAGCGACACTACAGAGACTAAAGCCAACCTTCAGGGGAATGAGTCCTTTTGTCCTGACTCACATTTTCTCTAAAACGGCAAGAGACACAAAGGGTCTGACAGCACCCCTTTTACTCACGAATGAGAGATTATGTAGCCCAACAAATAAACAATATCAACAAATCACGCTTAACAAATCTGAAAGGAAAACGAGCATCTTAGAACAACAGAGCTTCAGTTCAGACAAAACCCATATGCAATAGTATGTGTGTGTGTGTTGGGGGATGATTTTGTGATTTTTTCATGAAACCTCATGTTTGTGTTTCCCCTGCTTTCACATTTACACCTCTGTCTGTCTGTCAGTTTGTTCTCTGTTTTTCTTGGCTATATTTCTCTGTACCCAAATCTCTGTCTGTCTGCGTCGTCCCTCTGTGTGTCTCGTCTGTTCTCTGCCAGATTCTCCCTCTTCGTTGTTCTGATGTTGCTCTGTTTCTCCCCTTGTCTTCTCTCTCTCTCTCTCTCTCTCTCTCTCTCTCTCTCTCTCTCTCTCTCCCTCTCTCTCTCTCCCCCCATCCCAGTCTCTCATGCCTCCTTTCATCCCTCCAGTCTCCTGTCTTTCCTCTCCCTCACTTCTTCCCCTCACCCCCTCTCTCTCTCTCTCTCTCTCTCTCTATCTCTCTTCTTCTCCTGCTCTGTTTTTCTTCCACCCCGCCCCTTCTCTTTTGGTGAATTATTCATTAGTGTGTGTATGTCATTAATCAGCACTTGTTCAAAAGATATGATCAGAGAGCACACAAGGAAGGGAGGGGCATGGGGGGGTGGGGGTGTGAGGTGGTGGTGGGGGGGCATTGATCTGTCACTGTGAAGAACAAGACGCAGATGGAAAGAAAGAGAGAGTGACAGAGAGAAAGAGAAGAGGAATGAAAGATGGGAAGAGGAAGTCGGAAACCAGCAAGGGGTAGGAGGAAAGCCAGCAGGGGAGTGGGGGGTGAGGGGGAGTGGGAGCGGCTAGGTAGCAATGGGGGAGAATAAGGTAGTGGCTAGTGTGTGTTTGTGTGTGTGTGTGTGTGTGTGTGTGTGTGTATGTTTGAGAAAGCGAGGGGAGAGAGAAAGGAAAGGGGAGGGGGTGAAAAACAGGTGACACTGTGAGGTGGGGAAGGGGTGACAGCCAGCCGGAGGGAGAAGGTCTGTGTGTGTGGGTGTGTGTGAAAGAGGGGTGGGGGTTGTGGTGGTGGTAAGGCAGGTGTGTAGAGGTAACAGATTAGCCTGCATGTTGAAAGCGACACACTGGCTGACTGGTCAAGATAAACGTATTCACTCTCCCACGGCTCGCCAAGGAGCGGCGGCTACGTCCCACCCAAGAGGGGTTAATATAGTCTCTCCACACAGCTCCGCAGCCAGACAGAGGAGAGGGCCAAAGAGGAGGAGAAGGAAGAGGCATAGAGAGGCAGATGAAGTGTGTGTGTGTGTGTGTGTGTGTGTGTGTGTGTGTGTGTGTGTGTGTGTGTGTGTGTATGTGTGAAATGGAAATGGAAGAACAAGAGGTGGAGCCTTAATAAATGCAGAGACATTGATGGAGCGAGGGAACTAAATGTAGAAGTGGTTTTGAGACGCGAGAGGTTAATGCACTGATCAATGGCAGAAAAAACAAAGATGGGGAGAAGGGGGGGTTGTGTGTTTGGATGGCTGTAATTGCTCTGCCAATGAACACCTGATCCAACTCCCCCCTGTCCTAGCGTTACCCACCCCAAGACAAATCAACCCAACCCACCACTGCCGGCGCTCCCCTACCAGGAGACCCAAGAGGATGTTATGCCAATCAGAGTCTGCCAATCATCGGCTTACTCGATAGAAATCCCAAGACCCGTTCGGTGGGGTGCCGACAGAATGATGCTGATCCGGGTTGGGGAAACAGTGGGAGACATCTAAAGTGCGTGGTTCGGCTCTCCGAAGGGAATCTTGTGATTTGAGCAGATCCTTCCTTGATCCCTCCTCGTTCCGCATAGAAAGCTTACCCCGAAAAAGAATTCCCTCTACCTCTTGTAGGATCTGCCTCAACTACCCCCTTCCCCCGCTCCAAAACACACACTACCACCACCAATCCCTGGCAGGGATAAAATGCACAAACTGAAATCTGTGTCGTTTTTTTCACTTCCCTCTCTCTCTCTCTCCATCCCCCCTTCCTCTTCTTCTACATTACAGCATCCAAGGCCAAACTCACCTCTGCGCAGCAGCGCTCCATATGGTCCACGCTGAGTCGTCGCAGCTCTAAGTAGCTCCGAGGCGGAGAAAGCGTTCCTCGTTGGTTCACACCGCCTTAAATCTCAAAGCGTCCCTCTCTGACACACGCTGGCTCCCGAGCATATGGCTCGCCACTACTCCGCCTAACTACACAATGTTCATCACTCTTTTTTCATGCCCTCGCTTCACCCCCCCCCACACACACACACACACACTCCCCATTTGTTTTTGTTGTTGTTGTTGGATGATTTCACTTACCCTGGTGTTCAGCAAGGCGATAAAAATAGGGCATTTAAAAACCTTGACTACCTTCAATAAGCAATAACTCTACGAAGCTGATTAACTGTATCATTGCTTTGTAAATCACATGTGTGAATTATTATGCCTATAATCATCTGTATCAGATGTTTTTCTGTATTTTTGTGAGTTGTGATTGAGTTGAGTTAATCAATTCAACAAATGATGTTGAATAATTCATAATTAAAAAAAAACTAAATTATGTTACTATGTGTATGATGCCACAAAAAACATGAAATGAGTATGGAAATCAAAAGGGAGACTGTGATTCTGTAAAAGTGTTACAAAATGGCTCCTAGACAAGGGGATTAGTTTTGCATAGGAGTGCATGTATGTCTATACGGGTGTAATGCAAAAATGTCTCTTGCCTTGTTTTTGTAAGTGACACATTAATTCTGTTTTTCAACAGCTTCGAGATGACATTGTACCAAAGCCTACTGGCCCCTCCCCAAGAGAGAGAGATGGAGAGAGAGATGGAGAGAGAGGACGAACGAGGGGAGCAAATGAAAGGAGGCTCAGGCGTGACACACGTTGGCTGATGTGGCACACGCGCTGGCATCCAATTCTGCCGCTGTCAATTCTCGGCTCGCGGCAAATAATTCCCCAATGTTTCCAATCCGCTGGCAACTTAATGGACGTTTCCCCCACTTCTGTCACCAAAAATCTGAGGGGGGAGGGGGAAGGGGGGCCCATTACACATTTTGTCATGTCGAAGATGCTTTTCTGGAGTGGCTTACAGTCGGTGAATACAAAAATGTGACTTCTTGACATGTAATCCCCCACCAAGTGCTGCGATACTAGCGGCGCGCTCTGCAAACACAAGACAGCATTGTGCCTCTGGACAGATGCTGCTCCGCGCAGGACCCATGGATCTAAATTTGGAGCTCTCCCTCTCTCTTTGTCCCTGGCATATTCTGTTGTCTTTTTAAATGAATGCCCTGACTCGTTTGCCCTCTGTTATGACACATCAGAGCTGCGAACATGTGAATTCTGAAGAAGACATTTCTTTTTTTTCTGCATAAGCCATATATTAAATGTCTATGCATAAGAGAATGGTAAATGAAGGCTACTTCACCACCCCAGCCCATGCTCCCTCTTCCCCTCCCCCACGCCATGTGTTCCTGTACAACAAGATGCTAACAACGTCAAGGTCAGGGGTTCGATACGTGGGGACTACACATCACGGTAAAAGGCTCACCTCGCCTTACCTGTGAATCCCTTGTGATAAAAGCGCCTGGCTTAGTGGATGAATACAAATGCAGTGTATGTGTGCATATGCACGTGCGTGTGTATGTGTGAGCATCTGTGCATGTGTGCCAACGTGCTTGTGAGCGCTTACCCGAGTCCTGGTGCCGGTTGCCGCCCCTCATGATGTAGTAGAACTCCTGGCAGGGTTCGCTCTGGCTGTGCCCCTCGGGGGACTTGAAGCACAGCTCCTCCACCAACACCAGCACCTTCCTGCACATGTCTTCATCCCAGTCCCCCGACATCCTCCAATCCGCATCTCACTCCCCAGCCCACCCGCAAACAGAGACGGCCAATCCGATTCCTCAGCTCGGCGCAGCGCAGGCCCCCTACTACCCCCCAACACCAATTAGACGGTGCCTGAGTGGGAAGGGTCTGGCCACTTTCTTTTTGGTGGGACCAATCAGTGAAGGGGAGCTGTGAGGCAAAGCCGATCAGGATTGGAGTATGGAGGGTTCTGTCAGGCACAGATGTCTGGGCCTAGGTTAAACAGAAGCCATCTGTGACTGATGCGCCCATTAATTGGTAGGCCACACTCACCCCTTACAATATAGTCATTGGTTTCTGGGGAAAGGCTGAAAGAGATCAGAGAGAGAAGAAAAAAAGATATGACATCATTAGAGTAGCAGCAACCATGACTCTGTGACATTTGATAAAGAGGGCATGACCTCTAAGACCCTGGGCCCTTGTAAGCAGAGCAGCCATCAAATTCCATTGCATTAATGTACGTGTGCCTTTCAATTAACAATAAACATGTCAAGATGCTAAGTTCATTTTCAAGTGCACAGAGACTTCTTTACTTCTGCTACTTGTCCATAAATAGGAGAAAAGGCAGAACAAAAGAGAAAAAGCTGAAAAAAAGCAAAAAGCAAAACCAAGTATAGCTCAATACGGTTAGCCCAATTGTCTTAGACTCTAAGCCCCCCATTGTTTCAAAACCTAAAACCTCATAACTGATAATACTTACTTTTTAAATAAGTATGGCTACAGGTCAGCTGAAGAGTCCTTCTCATGATGGATGATAGTGCCAGATCCCTCCAGAATGTCTGGCATATCCGTCTGCCAGTCCAAGGTGGCACTATATTTACTTTGGCCTCCCACAATCTCACAGTCTCCAAACACTAATAGAGGAGATGGTCTGGGGGTGGCCTATTATGAAGTCTTCTTCACAGAACAGCATCAGCAAAGAGAGTGGAATTCTGGGTCACGTAGTTCCAGTGGGACCTCCGGGAGACGCAGTGGTTTTCCAGTCGTGCGAGTCAAGCTTTAATGTTGACGGAGGGCCGTTGTTCCATTTGAGGAGAATCTCGAGGTGACTCCAGCTAGTTGCCTGAAAGACATTAGAAAGGAGATGGTAAGAAAGTGTAGAGAAGGAAAAGGAGAAGCCTGCCCTGGTTCGGCACACACGTCCTTCTGTGATTTGTAGCGTGCGGGAAGCCATGAAGGGTGGTGGCGTTCTTCGTTGTAGCTGCCGGTGAAAGGTGGAGTATGTAATTTGTCTATGTGTCACAGTGCGGATCTGACTGCATCTGCGAGAACTCTTTAGCATTCTCTCTCTGTTCTGTGCTCATTCTGTCTTCAGAAAAACAGGTCAATGCTCCACCTTCCTCTCCTACCTTTTCTTTCTTCCTCTCTCTCTCTCTCCATTTTCTCCTACTACCTACCCCTCTCTCTATCTCTCTCTCACAGTCCCTGCTGGCTTGCTCTTGTGTGGTTACATCTATTCATTAAACAAATCCAATACACGACTCTGGCGTTAGCGTTTCTGAGAGTATCTGTGCTACTTTTATTCGTGGTAACATCTCTCTCTCTCTCTCTCTCTCTCTCCAATGAAGTGTTTTGATACTGTCTGGCTGCCCAATAAGAGCCCTCGTTATTGAGGGGCCTGTCCATATGTCACATGGATGAACTGTCTCGCTCCGTGCGGCTCTCTAAAACGCCATTCGTCTCTCTTTGTGTGGAGGAGGGCGGCTTTCCAATCGAGTGCTCCTCCTCTGTCCGTCTTTTTCCCTTACTAAAGCAGTTATCCACACAGCCATCAGCTGGTCAATCAGTCAATCAACGCGTTAAGTACAGCAATACGTCATCCGGGACAAGGCTCGGGTCAAGATGTTCACATGCTCATTCGAGCGTCTCTCCCTCCTTCTCTCTCTATATATCTCTCTCTCTCTCTCTCTGTCTCTCACTCTCTCTCTGTCCCCACCCCTCCTTTCTTAATCAGCATGTTAGCGCAGTCTATCGTCCTGAATCACCATCTAAAAAAGAAAGACAGACACTGAGAGGTCTATTTATCTGTCCGTCTTAGATGCTGGGTCCATTGTAAAAATGAGTCTGAGATTAGCACTTTAAAAAAAGGCCCCCTCCAGCCAGCGTTCCTCGCCCCTGGTCGGTAAATCTGTCTAGAGTTTGATCTTAAAACCCGTCATATCTCAATCTGAAAAATGGCTGTCTGGCACCAAACTAGCACAAAAGGGCTGTCCAGAGGAGAGAGAGAGTGAGAGAGAGAGAAAGAGAGAGAGAGATGGAAAAAATGAGACGGGATGGAGAAACACAGTGGGTGCTAAGCAAAAAGGGATGGGTAGAGAAACGATGTGGAGAGACAGAAGTACAAAAAAACGAGTGAAGGACATGGGAAGAGGTAAAGCACTGCAAAAGCCATCAGAATGGAGAGGAGGGGGGAGAGGGGAGGGGAGCAGACATGAAAACAACCTGGCCACCACAGGCAGGAAGAGAGAGAGAGAGAGAGAGAAGGATGGAGAAAAAAGAGACTGGAGTCCATTGTGGAAATACAAAAAACATTTCTATCAGTTCGATATCTCTCTTAGTTCTTCCAAACATGAATCAGATTTAACATGAGTCTACCACACATTCTGGTGGCAAGTGAAGCTTGATTCTCGTTGCTTCTGTAAAGCACACAGGTGACATTGACACAGACACTGGGACACACGCGTTGCCACTGTGGAACACAAAACCTCGCTCAGACGATCCATTGACTGCTGTCATGCTGCCAATCAATACCAGCAGGAAAAGCCCTACACCACAACACAGACCTGGCAACCAGTAAGGTCACTGCCCAATCACACCGGGTGGACACAGAGAAGCCACTGGGTCTGCGGGCCAATCACACAGGCGATGGCGCATCGCCGCTAGGGTCATGCTCCAATCACAAAGCAGCGTCGCGCGGGCCAGCATGGCCATGTTCCAATCACACATTAGACACAGCCAGGACACTGAGGTCACTGTCCAATCGCACAACAGCAAACTCTGTTATGGTAATGATGCTGTCACACATAAATTATACAGTGATTTGACTCCATTTCGTGACCAGCTCAAATTAGCAAGGTCAGATATCATCATACTCACACATCTACAGATTCCGAGATATACTCCCGTCATCACTCGAGCCAGCAGTCACACACAGCCTCCTTCCAATTAGCAGCCAGGATAGTGCAGGAAGGATCACGGAGCCATCACAGTTACATTCTAATCACACAGCAGTGATAGGGAAGCCATTATGGACATTACACAATCATACAACAGCTGGACATTATGGCAAGCTACTGTCATTGACCTGGAGGTAAACTCACTCAGGTATGAAACAAATGGAGTAATTAGCAAGTCCCCTCAGGTGCTGTCCCTGGACTGAATGTACGCATACACACACACATTATACAGTTACTGTATATAATCATCACCACAACTATCATCAGTCTGTGTTACTGCATTGTGTAATATTGCTGAGGGTATGCAGCGTTGATGGAAATGAACGTGCTGGACGTTTTCTTTCTCTTAGGTTTGTGTTTGGAATGGAGGGACGTCAATTAATGCTGAGGATTTGTCATTGTTTCTTCCATGTTTTCCTTATATGGCAGAATGTCAACCCTTTGAACACATTTTACCACTCTTCATGTCATATCATATGATATATGCCATATTTCACTGCACTTTACATTTATTATAGATCTAATATATAACTTAACGGATCCAAGGACATCCCTCTGTGTGTGTTACCAGCATGTTTGCTACACACATTTTTCCCTCTATGTAATAAATGACTAATCTCTTTCTTCAGGAGCAGGAGAACACTGCTGTTGACAAACAGAACTAATCCATTGAGCATGCCTAATATGATATTTTAACAATATCTCTTTTTTATCAGTTTTTTACGCTTTCCAACCATCCAGCTGTCTTCTTTTGTGGGTGATCTCCTATCTGCAATGTCATCTTTAATGTTATCAGACATTGTTCACCCTAATGCCACCCCCTACACACACACACACCCCACTCAGTCTGTCAGAGGATTATCTGCTTCCCTGCTTCCCCAGCCATGCACTCCAGGTGTGTGCATTGTGCAGTAGTGTCAAGCATATTTCTGCTGATTGGCTGAGAACGCTACCAAATCTGTACTTATTTACAATAACAATCCTGTGCGGATTTCTCTTTCTCTCCTTCATCTTTTACTCTGTGATCCCTTCATCCTTGGTCTTTGGATCCACCTGGTCTCCTCCATTTTCTGCCCTTCTGACCTCTTCCCCCTAATCTCTCTTTCGTTTCCTATTGCAAATGTGCGCTCTGACCTCCCTGTTGTTTCCTTTGCTGCGTGTTGCTGCTCCGCTAGGCATCCTGGGCGCCAGCTGCAGTTGGGCATGTTAAACTCCCTCTGCTGCAAAGTCACGCAGACAGACAGAGCATGTCCTTTTTTGCTGTGAGTCAGGAGGGGTCGCGACCCCTGCGCTCCTACTATTCACTGATACGGACCTGCCGGCATCCACCGTACAGTGCCGTACTGACCCTGTGCAGACAGACAGACACACACACACACACACACACACACACACACTCTTACACACACCTGCCTGGCTGGGTGACGGTCGCCTCCTCTTCACCCAGTGTGATGTGGGCTCTGAGCTCAGCCACCACACATCTGCTTGTCACATCACACACAACACACACACACACACAGAGAGAGAGAGAGAGAGAGAGAGAGAGACATCTACCTGACTACTGTATCATCAGCGGCCCTGAGTACCTCTCCTGTTATGTAAGTCAGCCCCTGAGATGTGCTGGAAGCCTGAGAGTGAGAGGGATGGAGAGAGAAAGAGAGACAGAGAGAGAGAGAGAGACATCGACAGAGGAAAGAAAGAAACAAAGAGAGGCAGAAAAAGGGTGAAAAAAACAGAGACAGGAGACCGAAAAAGAAAAAGTGTGTGAGAGAGAGAAGAGGGAGAGCGAGAGAGAGCGAGAGAGAGAAACAGAAGTGTGGTGGAGCAGGGTAAAAAGGTCTAATGCTGAGGATCTGAGTATGAAAACTTTATGGTGGTGCTTATGGAGCGGGAATAATGATGTAGATACAGGCCCTGATAGGCCCAGGCTGTGGCCTCTCTCTGCCTCACAGCTACACCAGCAAGGGAAAAAAATACTGACGGGGGATCCTGGCTGCATGGTCTTGTTGACTGATGCCTCTATCCAAATCAGAGAGAACAGACACACACACACATATGCATATACACATATGCAAACGCCCACAGTGACACACACAAACTGACATGCATTGGCAGACACTCACGCTAACACTGCCACCCATACACTCACACGGTTACAAACACTCTCACATAAAATACACATACATACAAAAACAGACGACACACACACACACACACACACACACACACACACACACACACACACACACACACACACACACACACACACACACACACACACACACACACACACACACACACACACACACAAACGCATGCAAGAAGGGCAATGCTAGGAGGCTCTGCTCAGATGCGTGGCAGTGCTCGCACTCTCCCTCCAGCCCTGAGAGTATCTAAATTATCTATAACATCACGGGAGCCAGCCAGAGAGGGAGAGAGAGGGGGGGAGAAGGAGAGCGAGGCAAGCCAGGAACCCTCAGATACTTGCCGTTCTTCCTGTAGAGGCTGCTGCCGAATTAGGCCCTAATACAAACACACACACACACACACACACACACACACACACACACACACACACACATAAACAGGACCATAAAAGAGAAGCTGTGATCATCCACAGCCAAGCCAGCCAACGTCAACGTCATCCACACAGGCGGCAGAATTAGGCACTTTCATATTTCGCATACATTTCCAAGCCTGTCTATACACTGAGCCCAGCCCTGAATCCCTGTGGCTCTGGCTACACATGAATACATTAATATTAGCATAATTACAGTAGTGTGCCTGATAACGCCTGGGCAAAAGCCTGCCTTTGAAGATGGGGGGGGGGGTATGGAGGGAGTGGGTGGGTGGAGGAGAGACCTTCTTCCATGCATTTCAACCCTTGCACTTATGTTCCATGTATGTGTGAGTATTTATTGGTATGTGTCTGTGTCTGATGCGTGCGTGTGCCCACATTTAAGTGGTATAGCTGGTGAGGAGATTTTTTCTTCTTTGTGTTAATCACCTATACGCCGGGGTCACGTGAAAAGTTATGAATATCAATTTATAATGGCGATAGACCACAGCACAACCCAGATGCACCTACACATTCCTACACATTCACAAGCGTAATAAAGGTACATGCAACGTGTATGCAAACCAAGACCAGGTCACGACTCTGTCGTTCTACAGTTATTTAACACACTTTGTGAAAACCATAGATTACATGTCGGAAAACACACTCAAATTCCCACAGCCCATCAACGCTGACCGAAGAGAAACGACGGGACAAACAGAGGATGACAAAGGTATATATAGCCTATAGCACTGTCGTGCGCGCAAAGATCTCACGGTGATGGCTAACCCGTGTACATTGCAAACCATAAATGAACATGCAAGCTATCCAACTGTGATCACGATCTAGACCTTCCTTGCATAGCCCACACCTAGTCCCTGTGTCTCCGCTGTTTATCCCAAGCCCAATCGGTCTAGTAAATATTTTTTAGACGCGCCGCGTCTGAATGAATGATAACTCCTGTTCTGGAAAAATACGGATTGGTCCAAATACTGCACCTGGAATGAGGATGATGGCACGGAGGCGTAGACTGAGAGGGAGAAATGAACAATAAGGTATCTCTCCGCTCCCCTCTTCCTCTTTCCTCTTCTCTCTCGCTGTGTTTTTTCTTGTCTTCTCACCCTCGTTTTTTTCTCCTTATTCCACTCCTTCTCCCCTCCCTCTCTCTCGCGCGCGTTCTCTCTCTCGCCGCCTTGTGCGCGGAATACTAAACGAGCTCCGTCTCCGTTCAGGGGGTGTATAGCGCTACCAGTGCTAAAGACATACTGATGTATGTACCGGGCAGAGAGGGGGAGAGAGAGCACGGATGGAGAGTAAAGGAGGGGAGGGGTACACCGATCGGAGAGCAGAAGGGTGGACTGGACCGGCCACTGTGATCAGACTCACCGCCGGAGGGAGACGGCGTGTTCAAAGTGCGACGCGAGAGACCAGCCGATGGGTGTCAAGATGTGCACACCAGGAGAAATTGTGTTTCGTACAAAACAATACTTTAATCAATCTGCCGACCCTTCAAAACATTAATTAAAATGGATCCGTTGTTCTCAGATCGGCTGATGATAGGATGTGTTATCTGGAACGCTGAGTTT